>NW_026611255.1:0-59428 GCF_029633865.1 Lampris incognitus
GCTATGAGTGGTGTGCAGTTCATGGTGCTATGAATGATGTGCAGTTCGTGGTGCTATGAATGGTGTGCAGTTCATTGTGCTATGAGTGATATGCAGTTCATGGTGCTATGAGTGGTGTGCAGATCATGGTGCCATGAGTGGTTTGCAGTTCATGGTGCTGTGAGTGATGTGCAGTTCATGGCGCTATAAGTGGTGTGCAGTTCATGGTGCTATGAGTGATGTTCAGTTTGTAGTGCTATGAGTGCTGTGCAGTTCATGGTGCTATGAGTGATGTGCAGTTTGTGGTTCTATTAGTGATGTGCAGTTCGTGGTGCTATGAGTGGTGTGCAGTTCATGGTGCTGTGAGTGGTGTGCAGTTCATGGTGCTATAAGTGATGTGCAGTTCATGGTGCTATGAGTTTTGTGCAGTTCATGGTGCTGTGAGTGGTCTGCAGTTCATGGTGCTATGAGTGGTGTGCAGTTCATGGTGCTATAAGTGATGTGCAGTTCATGGTGCTATGAGTGGTGTGAAGTTCATGGTGCTATGAGTGATGTGCAGTTTGTGGTGCTATGAGTGGTGTGCAGTTCATGGTGCTATGAGTGATGTGCAGCTCATGTTGCTATGAGTGATGTGCAGTTCATGGTAATATGAGTGGTGTGCAGTTCATGGTACTATGCGTGATGTGCAGTTCATGGTGCTTTGAGTGATGTGCAGTTCGTGGTGCTATGAATGGTGTTCAGTTCATGGTGCTATGAGTGATGTGCAGTTTGTGGTGCTATGAGTGGTGTGAAGTTCATGGTGCTATGAGTGATGTGCAGTTTGTGGTGCTATGAGTGGTGTGCAGTTCATGGTGCTATGAGTGATGTGCAGCTCATGTTGCTATGAGTGATGTTACAGTTCATGGTAATATGAGTGGTGTGCAGTTCATGGTACTATGCGTGATGTGCAGTTCATGGTGCTTTGAGTGATGTGCAGTTCGTGGTGCTATGAATGGTGTGCAGTTCATGGTGTTATGAGCGATATGCAGTTCATGGTGCTATGAGTGGTGTGCAGTTCATGGTGATATGAGTGGTGTTCAGTTCATGGTGCTGTGAGTGATGTGCAGTTCATGGTGCTACGAGTGGTGTGCAGTTCATGGTGACGTGAGTGATGTGCAGTTCATGGCGCTATGAGTGGTGAGCAGTTCATGGTGCTATGAGTGATGTACAGTTTGTAGAGCTATGAGTGGTGTGCAGTTCATGGTGCTATGAGTGGTGTGCAGTTCATGGTGCTATGAGTGATGTGCAGTTTGTGGTGCTATGAGTGATGCGCAGTTTGTGGTGCTACTAGTGGTGTGGTATGAATGGTGTGCAGTTCATGGTGCTATGAGTGGTGTGCAGTTCATGGTGCTATGAATGATGTGTAGTTTGTGGTGCTATGAGTGGTGTGCAGTTCATGGTGCTATGAGTGATGTGCAGTTCATGGCGCTATGAGTGATGTGCAGTTCATGGTGCTATTAGTGGTGTGGAGTTCATGGTGCTATGTGTGATGTGCAGTTAGTGGTGCTATGAGTGGTGTGCAGTTCATGGTAATATGAGTGGTGTGCAGTTCATGGTGCTATGAGTTATGTGCAGTTCATGGTGCTATGAGTGATGTGCAGTTCATGGTGCTATGAGTGGTGTGGAGTTCATGGTGCTATTAGTGGTGTGGAGTTCATGGTGCTATGTGTGATGTGCAGTCCATGGTGTTTTGAGTGATGTGCAGTTCGTGGTGCTATGAATGGTGTGCAGTTCATGGTGCTATGAGTGGTGTGCAGTTCATGGTGCTATGAGTGATGTACAGTTTGTAGTGCTATGAGTGGTGTGCAGTTCATGGTGCTATGAGTGGTGTGCAGTTCATGGTGCTGTGGGTGGTGTTCAGTTCATGGTGCTATGAGTGGTGTGCAGTTCATGGTGCTATAAGTGATGTGCAGTTCATGGTGCTATGAGTGGTCTGCAGTTCATGGTAATATGAGTGGTGTGCAGTTCATGGTGCTATGAGTGGTCTGCAGTTCATGGTAATATGAGTGGTGTGCAGTTCATGGTGTTATGAGTGGAGTGCAGTTCATGGTGCTATGAGTGCTATGCAGTTCATGGTGCTATGAGTGATGTGCAGTTCATGGTGCTATGAGTGGTGTGCAGTTCATGGTGCTATAAGTGATGTGCAGTTCATGGTGCTATGAGTGGTGTGAAGTTCATGGTGCTATGAATGATGTGCAGTTTGTGGTGCTATGAGTGGTGTGCAGTTCATGGTGCTATGAGTGATGTGCAGCTCATGTTGCTATGAGTGATGTGCAGTTCATGGTAATATGAGTGGTGTGCAGTTCATGGTACTATGCGTGATGTGCAGTTCATGGTGCTTTGAGTGATGTGCAGTTCGTGGTGCTATGAATGGTGTGCAGTTCATGGTGTTATGAGCGATATGCAGTTCATGGTGCTATGAGTGGTGTGCAGTTCATGGTGATATGAGTGGTGTTCAGTTCATGGTGCTGTGAGTGATGTGCAGTTCATGGTGCTACGAGTGATGTGCAGTTCATGGTGACGTGAGTGATGTGCAGTTCATGGCGCTATGAGTGGTGAGCAGTTCATGGTGCTATGAGTGATGTACAGTTTGTAGAGCTATGAGTGGTGTGCAGTTCATGGTGCTATGAGTGGTGTGCAGTTCATGGTGCTGTGAGTGGTGTGCAGTTCATGGTGCTATGAGTGGTGTGCAGTTCATGGTGCTATAAGTGATGTGCAGTTCATGGTGCTATGAGTGGTCTGCAGTTCATGGTAATATGAGTGGTGTGCAGTTCATGGTGTTATGAGTGGAGTGCAGTTCATGGTGCTATGAGTGCTGTGCAGTTCTTGGTGCTATGAGTGATGTGCAGTTTGTGGTTCTATGAGTGATGTGCAGTTCATGGCGCTATGAGTGGTGTGCAGTTCATGGTGCGATGAGTGGTGTGCAGTTCATGGTAATATGAATGGTGTGCAGTTCATGGTGCTATGAGTTTTGTGCAGTTCATGGTGCTGTGAGTGGTGTGCAGTTCATGGTGCTATGAGTGGTGTGCAGTTCATGGTGCTATCAGTGATGTGCAGTTCATGGTGCTATGAGTGGTGTGCAGTTCATGGTGCTATGAGTGACGTGCAGCTCATGTTGCTATGAGTGATGTGCAGTTCATGGTGATATGAGTGGTGTGCAGTTCATGGTACTATGAGTGATGTGCAGTCCATGGTGCTTTGAGTGATGTGCAGTTCGTGGTTCTATGAGTGATGTGCAGTTCATGGCGCTATGAGTGGTGTGCAGTTCATGGTGCGATGAGTGGTGTGCAGTTCATGGTAATATGAATGGTGTGCAGTTCATGGTGCTATGAGTTTTGTGCAGTTCATGGTGCTGTGAGTGGTGTGCAGTTCATGGTGCTATGAGTGGTGTGCAGTTCATGGTGCTATAAGTGATGTGCAGTTCATGGTGCTATGAGTGGTGTGAAGTTCATGGTGCTATGAGTGATGTGCAGTTTGTGGTGCTATGAGTGGTGTGCAGTTCATGGTGCTATGAGTGATGTGCAGCTCATGTTGCTATGAGTGATGTGCAGTTCATGGTAATATGAGTGGTGTGCAGTTCATGGTACTATGCGTGATGTGCAGTTCATGGTGCTTTGAGTGATGTGCAGTTCGTGGTGCTATGAATGGTGTGCAGTTCATG
Source organism: Lampris incognitus (assembly GCF_029633865.1). Classification (NCBI taxonomy): domain Eukaryota; kingdom Metazoa; phylum Chordata; class Actinopteri; order Lampriformes; family Lampridae; genus Lampris; species Lampris incognitus. The sequence continues at coordinate 3,680 of NW_026611255.1, forward strand.
GTGTTATGAGCGATATGCAGTTCATGGTGCTATGAGTGGTGTGCAGTTCATGGTGATATGAGTGGTGTTCAGTTCATGGTGCTGTGAGTGATGTGCAGTTCATGGTGCTACGAGTGATGTGCAGTTCATGGTGACGTGAGTGATGTGCAGTTCATGGCGCTATGAGTGGTGAGCAGTTCATGGTGCTATGAGTGATGTACAGTTTGTAGAGCTATGAGTGGTGTGCAGTTCATGGTGCTATGAGTGGTGTGCAGTTCATGGTGCTGTGAGTGGTGTGCAGTTCATGGTGCTATGAGTGGTGTGCAGTTCATGGTGCTATAAGTGATGTGCAGTTCATGGTGCTATGAGTGGTCTGCAGTTCATGGTAATATGAGTGGTGTGCAGTTCATGGTGTTATGAGTGGAGAGCAGTTCATGGTGCTATGAGTGCTGTGCAGTTCTTGGTGCTATGAGTGATGTGCAGTTTGTGGTTCTATGAGTGATGTGCAGTTCATGGCGCTATGAGTGGTGTGCAGTTCATGGTGCGATGAGTGGTGTGCAGTTCATGGTAATATGAATGGTGTGCAGTTCATGGTGCTATGAGTTTTGTGCAGTTCATGGTGCTGTGAGTGGTGTGCAGTTCATGGTGCTATGAGTGGTGTGCAGTTCATGGTGCTATCAGTGATGTGCAGTTCATGGTGCTATGAGTGGTGTGCAGTTCATGGTGCTATGAGTGACGTGCAGCTCATGTTGCTATGAGTGATGTGCAGTTCATGGTGATATGAGTGGTGTGCAGTTCATGGTACTATGAGTGATGTGCAGTCCATGGTGCTTTGAGTGATGTGCAGTTCGTGGTGCTATGAATGGTGTGCAGTTCATGGTGCTATGAGTGATATGCAGTTCATGCTGCTATGAGTGGTGTGCCGTTCATGGTGCTATGAGTGGTGTGCAGTTCATGGTGCTGTGAGTGATTTGCAGTTCATGGTGCTATGAGTGGTGTGCAGTTCATGGTGCCGTGAGTGATGTGCAGTTCATGGCGCTATGAGTGGTGTGCAGTTCATGGTGCTATGAGTGATGTACAGTTTGTAGTGCTATGAGTGGTGTGCAGTTCATGGTGCTATGAGTGCTGTGCAGTTCATGGCGCTATGAGTGATGTGCAGTTCATGGTGCTGTGAGTGGTGTGGAGTTCATGGTGCTATGAGTGATGTGCAGTTCATGGTGCTATGAGTGATGTGCAGTTCATGTTGCTATGAGTGATGTGCAGTTCATGGTGCTATGAGTGGTGTGCAGTCATGTTGGTATGAGTGATGTGCAGTTTGTGGTGCTATGAGTGGTGTGCAGTTTATGGTGCTATGAGTGATATGCAGTTCATGGTGCTAGGTGTGATGTGCAGTTCATGGTGCTATCAGTGATGTGCAATTCATGGTGCTATGAGTGGTGTGCAGTCATGGTGCTATGAGTGATGTGCAGTTTGTGGTGCTATGAGTGGTGTGCAGTTCATGGTGATATGAGTGTTGTGCAGTTCATGGTAATATGACTGGCGTGCAGTTCATGGTGCTATGAGTTATGTGCAGTTCATGGTGCTGTGAGTGGTCTGCAGTTCATGGTGCTATGAGTGGTGTGCAGTTCATGGTGCTATAAGTGATGTGCAGTTCATGGTGCTATGAGTGGTGTGAAGTTCATGGTGCTATGAGTGATGTGCAGTTTGTGGTGCTATGAGTGGTGTGCAGTTCATGGTGCTATGAGTGATGTGCAGCTCATGTTGCTATGAGTGATGTGCAGTTCATGGTAATATGAGTGGTGTGCAGTTCATGGTACTATGCGTGATGTGCAGTTCATGGTGCTTTGAGTGATGTGCAGTTCGTGGTGCTATGAATGGTGTGCAGTTCATGGTGTTATGAGCGATATGCAGTTCATGGTGCTATGAGTGGTGTGCAGTTCATGGTGATATGAGTGGTGTTCAGTTCATGGTGCTGTGAGTGATGTGCAGTTCATGGTGCTACGAGTGGTGTGCAGTTCATGGTGACGTGAGTGATGTGCAGTTCATGGCGCTATGAGTGGTGAGCAGTTCATGGTGCTATGAGTGATGTACAGTTTGTAGAGCTATGAGTGGTGTGCAGTTCATGGTGCTATGAGTGGTGTGCAGTTCATGGTGCTGTGAGTGGTGTGCAGTTCATGGTGCTATGAGTGGTGTGCAGTTCATGGTGCTATAAGTGATGTGCAGTTCATGGTGCTATGAGTGGTCTGCAGTTCATGGTAATATGAGTGGTGTGCAGTTCATGGTGTTATGAGTGGAGTGCAGTTCATGGTGCTATGAGTGCTGTGCAGTTCTTGGTGCTATGAGTGATGTGCAGTTTGTGGTTCTATGAGTGATGTGCAGTTCATGGCGCTATGAGTGGTGTGCAGTTCATGGTGCGATGAGTGGTGTGCAGTTCATGGTAATATGAATGGTGTGCAGTTCATGGTGCTATGAGTTTTGTGCAGTTCATGGTGCTGTGAGTGGTGTGCAGTTCATGGTGCTATGAGTGGTGTGCAGTTCATGGTGCTATAAGTGATGTGCAGTTCATGGTGCTATGAGTGGTGTGCAGTTCATGGTGCTATGAGTGACGTGCAGCTCATGTTGCTATGAGTGATGTGCAGTTCATGGTGATATGAGTGGTGTGCAGTTCATGGTACTATGAGTGATGTGCAGTCCATGGTGCTTTGAGTGATGTGCAGTTCGTGGTGCTATGAATGGTGTGCAGTTCATGGTGCTATGAGTGATATGCAGTTCATGCTGCTATGAGTGGTGTGCCGTTCATGGTGCTATGAGTGGTGTGCAGTTCATGGTGCTCTGAGTGATGTGCAGTTCATGGTGCTATGAGTGGTGTGCAGTTCATGGTGCCGTGAGTGATGTGCAGTTCATGGCGCTATGAGTGGTGTGCAGTTCATGGTGCTATGAGTGATGTACAGTTTGTAGTGCTATGAGTGGTGTGCAGTTCATGGTGCTATGAGTGGTGTGCAGTTCATGGCGCTATGAGTGATGTGCAGTTCATGGTGCTGTGAGTGGTGTGGAGTTCATGGTGCTATGAGTGATGTGCAGTTCATGGTGCTATGAGTGATGTGCAGTTCATGTTGCTATGAGTGATGTGCAGTTCATGGTGCTATGAGTGGTGTGCAGTCATGTTGGTATGAGTGATGTGCAGTTTGTGGTGCTATGAGTGGTGTGCAGTTTATGGTGCTATGAGTGATATGCAGTTCATGGTGCTAGGTGTGATGTGCAGTTCATGGTGCTATCAGTGATGTGCAATTCATGGTGCTATGAGTGGTGTGCAGTCATGGTGCTATGAGTGATGTGCAGTTTGTGGTGCTATGAGTGGTGTGCAGTTCATGGTGATATGAGTGTTGTGCAGTTCATGGTAATATGACTGGCGTGCAGTTCATGGTGCTATGAGTTATGTGCAGTTCATGGTGCTGTGAGTGGTCTGCAGTTCATGGGGCTATGAGTGGTGTGCAGTTCATGGTGCTATAAGTGATGTGCAGTTCATGGTGCTATGAGTGGTGTGAAGTTCATGGTGCTATGAGTGATGTGCAGTTTGTGGTGCTATGAGTGGTGTGCAGTTCATGGTGCTATGAGTGATGTGCAGCTCATGTTGCTATGAGTGATGTGCAGTTCATGGTAATATGAGTGGTGTGCAGTTCATGGTACTATGCGTGATGTGCAGTTCATGGTGCTTTGAGTGATGTGCAGTTGTGCTATGAATGGTGTGCAGTTCATGGTGTTATGAGTGATATGCAGTTCATGGTGCTATGAGTGGTGTGCAGTTCATGGTGATATGAGTGGTGTTCAGTTCATGGTGCTGTGAGTGATGTGCAGTTCATGGTGCTACGAGTGGTGTGCAGTTCATGGTGACGTGAGTGATGTGCAGTTCATGGCGCTATGAGTGGTGAGCAGTTCATGGTGCTATGAGTGATGTACAGTTTGTAGAGCTATGAGTGGTGTGCAGTTCATGGTGCTATGAGTGGTGTGCAGTTCATGGTGCTGTGAGTGGTGTGCAGTTCATGGTGCTATGAGTGGTGTGCAGTTCATGGTGCTATAAGTGATGTGCAGTTCATGGTGCTATGAGTGGTCTGCAGTTCATGGTAATATGAGTGGTGTGCAGTTCATGGTGTTATGAGTGGAGTGCAGTTCATGGTGCTATGAGTGCTGTGCAGTTCTTGGTGCTATGAGTGATGTGCAGTTTGTGGTTCTATGAGTGATGTGCAGTTCATGGCGCTATGAGTGGTGTGCAGTTCATGGTGCGATGAGTGGTGTGCAGTTCATGGTAATATGAATGGTGTGCAGTTCATGGTGCTATGAGTTTTGTGCAGTTCATGGTGCTGTGAGTGGTGTGCAGTTCATGGTGCTATGAGTGGTGTGCAGTTCATGGTGCTATAAGTGATGTGCAGTTCATGGTGCTATGAGTGGTGTGCAGTTCATGGTGCTATGAGTGACGTGCAGCTCATGTTGCTATGAGTGATGTGCAGTTCAAGGTGATATGAGTGGTGTGCAGTTCATGGTACTATGAGTGATGTGCAGTCCATGGTGCTTTGAGTGATGTGCAGTTCGTAGTGCTATGAATGGTGTGCAGTTCATGGTGCTATGAGTGATATGCAGTTCATGCTGCTATGAGTGGTGTGCCGTTCATGGTGCTATGAGTGGTGTGCAGTTCATGGTGCTGTGAGTGATGTGCAGTTCATGGTGCTATGAGTGGTGTGCAGTTCATGGTGCCGTGAGTGATGTGCAGTTCATGGCGCTATGAGTGGTGTGCAGTTCATGGTGCTATGAGTGATGTACAGTTTGTAGTGCTATGAGTGGTGTGCAGTTCATGGTGCTATGAGTGGTGTGCAGTTCATGGCGCTATGAGTGATGTGCAGTTCATGGTGCTGTGAGTGGTGTGGAGTTCATGGTGCTATGAGTGATGTGCAGTTCATGGTGCTATGAGTGATGTGCAGTTCATGTTGCTATGAGTGATGTGCAGTTCATGGTGCTATAAGTGGTGTGAAGTTCATGGTGCTATGAGTGATGTGCAGTTTGTGGTGCTATGAGTGGTGTGCAGTTCATGGTGCTATGAGTGGTGTGCAGTTCATGGTGCTATGAGTGATGTGCAGTTCATGGTGCTGTGAGTGGTGTGCAGTTCATGGTGCTATAAGTGATGTGCAGTTCATGGTGCTATGAGTGGTCTGCAGTTCATGGTAACATGAGTGGTATGCAGTTCATGGTGTTATGAGTGGAGTGCAGTTCATGGTGCTATGAGTGCTGTGCAGTTCATGGTGCTATGAGTGATGTGCAGTTTGTGGTTCTATGAGTGATGTGCAGTTCATGGTGCTATGAGAGATGTGGAGTTCATGGTGCGATGAGTGGTGTGCAGTTCATGGTAATATGAATGGTGTGCAATTCATGGTGCTATGAGTTTTGTGCAGGTCATGGTGCTGTGAGTGGTGTGCAGTTCATGGTGCTATGAGTGGTGTGCAGTTCATGGTGCTATGAGGGATGTGCAGTTCATGGTGCTATGAGTGATGTGCAGATCATGGTGCTATGAGTGATGTGCAGTTCATGGTGCTATGAGTGATGTGCAGTTTGTGGTGCTATGAGTGATGCGCAGTTTGTGGTGCTACTAGTGGTGTGGTATGAATGGTGTGCAGTTCATGGTGCTATGAGTGGTGTGCAGTTCATGGTGCTATGAATGATGTGTAGTTTGTGGTGCTATGAGTGGTGTGCAGTTCATGGTGCTATGAGTGATGTGCAGTTCATGGCGCTATGAGTGATGTGCAGTTCATGGTGCTATTAGTGGTGTGGAGTTCATGGTGCTATGTGTGATGTGCAGTTCATGGTGCTATGAGTGGTGTGCAGTTCATGGTAATATGAGTGGTGTGCAGTTCATGGTGCTATGAGTTATGTGCAGTTCATGGTGCTATGAGTGATGTGCAGTTCATGGTGCTATGAGTGGTGTGGAGTTCATGGTGCTATTTGTGGTGTGGAGTTCATGGTGCTATGTGTGATGTGCAGTCCATGGTGCTTTGAGTGATGTGCAGTTCGTGGTGCTATGAATGGTGTGCAGTTCATGGTGCTATGAGTGGTGTGCAGTTCATGGTGCTATGAGTGATGTACAGTTTGTAGTGCTATGAGTGGTGTGCAGTTCATGGTGCTATGAGTGGTGTGCAGTTCATGGTGCTGTGGGTGGTGTTCAGTTCATGGTATTATGAGTGGTGTGCAGTTCATGGTGCTATAAGTGATGTGCAGTTCATGGTGCTATGAGTGGTCTGCAGTTCATGGTAATATGAGTGGTGTGCAGTTCATGGTGTTATGAGTGGAGTGCAGTTCATGGTGCTATGAGTGGTGTGCAGTTCATGGTGCTGTGAGTGGTGTGCAGTTCATGGTGCTATGAGTGGTGTGCAGTTCATGGTGCTATAAGTGATGTGCAGTTCATGGTGCTATGAGTAGTCTGCAGTTCATGGTAACATGAGTGGTGTGCAGTTCATGGTGTTATGAGTGGAGTGCAGTTCATATTGCTATGAGTGCTGTGCAGTTCATGGTGCTATGAGTGATGTGCAGTTTGTGGTGCTATGAGTGATGTGCAGTTCATGGTGCTATGAGTGGTGTGCAGTCATGTTGGTATGAGTGATGTGCAGTTGGTGGTGCTATGAGTGGTGTGCAGTTTATGGTGCTATGCGTGATATGCAGTTCATGGTGCTAGGTGTGATGTGCAGTTCATGGTGCTATCAGTGATGTGCAGTTCATGGTGGTATGAGTGGTGTGCAGTCATGGTGCTATGAGTGATGTGCAGTTTGTGGTGCTATGAGTGGTGTGCAGTTCATGGTGATATGAGTGTTGTGCAGTTCATGATAATATGACTGGCGTGCAGTTCATGGTGCTATGAGTTATGTGCAGTTCATGGTGCTATGAGTGGTGTGCAGTTCATGGTGCTATGAGTGATGTGCAGTTAATGGTGCTATGAGTGGTGTGCAGTGCATGGTACTATGAGTGATGTGCAGTTTGTAGTGCTATGAGTGGTGTAAAGTGCTATGAGTGGTGTACAGTTCATGGTGCTATGAGTTGTGTGCAGTTCAAGGTGATATGAGTGGTGTGCAGTTTAAGGTGCTATGAGTGATGTGCAGTTTGTGGTGCTATGAGTGGTGTGCAGTTCATGGTGCTATTAGTGGTGTGCAGTTCATGGTGCTATGAGTGGTGTGCAGTTCATGGTGCTATGAGGGATGTGTAGTTCATGATGCTATGAGTGATGTGCAGTTCATGGTGCTATGAGTGATGTGCAGTTCATGGTGCTATGAGTGATGTGCAGTTCATGGTGCTATGAGTGATGTGCAGTTTGTGGTGCTATGAGTGATGCGCAGTTTGTGGTGCTATGAGTGGCATGGTATGAATGGTGTGCAGTTCATGGTGCTATGAATGATGTGCAGTTCGTGGTGCTATGAATGGTGTGCAGTTCATTGTGCTTTGAGTGATATGCAGTTCATGGTGCTATGAGTGGTGTGCAGATCATGGTGCTATGAGTGGTGTGCAGTTCATGATGCTGTGAGTGATGTGCAGTTCATGGCGCTATGAGTGGTGTGCAGTTCATGGTGCTATGAGTGATGTTCAGTTTGTAGTGCTATGAGTGCTGTGCAGTTCATGGTGCTATGAGTGATGTGCAGTTTGTGGTTCTATGAGTGATGTGCAGTTCATGGTGCTATGAGTGGTGTGCAGTTCATGGTGCTGTGAGTGGTGTGCAGTTCATGGTGCTATAAGTGATGTGCAGTTCATGGTGCTATGAGTTTTGTGCAGTTCATGGTGCTGTGAGTGGTCTGCAGTTCATGGTGCTATGAGTGGTGTGCAGTTCATGGTGCTATAAGTGATGTGCAGTTCATGGTGCTATGAGTGGTGTGAAGTTCATGGTGCTATGAGTGATGTGCAGTTTGTGGTGCTATGAGTGGTGTGCAGTTCATGGTGCTATGAGTGATGTGCAGCTCATGTTGCTATGAGTGATGTGCAGGTCATGGTAATATGAGTGGTGTGCAGTTCATGGTACTATGCGTGATGTGCAGTTCATGGTGCTTTGAGTGATGTGCAGTTCGTGGTGCTATGAATGGTGTGCAGTTCATGGTGTTATGAGCGATATGCAGTTCATGGTGCTATGAGTGGTGTGCAGTTCATGGTGATATGAGTGGTGTTCAGTTCATGGTGCTGTGAGTGATGTGCAGTTCATGGTGCTACGAGTGGTGTGCAGTTCATGGTGACGTGAGTGATGTGCAGTTCATGGCGCTATGAGTGGTGAGCAGTTCATGGTGCTATGAGTGATGTACAGTTTGTAGAGCTATGAGTGGTGGGCAGTTCATGGTGCTATGAGTGGTGTGCAGTTCATGGTGCTATGAGTGGTGTGCAGTTCATGGTGCTGTGAGTGATGTGCAGTTCATGGTGCTATGAGTGGTGTGCAGTTCATGGTGCTATAAGTGATGTGCAGTTCATGGTGCTATGAGTGGTCTGCAGTTCATGGTAACATGAGTGGTGTGCAGTTCATGGTGTTATGAGTGGAGTGCAGTTCATGTTGCTATGAGTGCTGTGCAGTTCATGGTGCTATGAGTGATGTGCAGTTTGTGGTGCTATGAGTGATGTGCAGTTCATGGTGCTATGAGTGGTGTGCAGTCATGTTGGTATGAGTGATGTGCAGTTTGTGGTGCTATGAGTGGTGTGCAGTTTATGGTGCTATGAGTGATATGCAGTTCATGGTGCTAGGTGTGATGTGCAGTTCATGGTGCTATCAGTGATGTGCAGTTCATGGTGCTATGAGTGGTGTGCAGTCATGGTGCTATGAGTGATGTGCAGTTTGTGGTGCTATGAGTGGTGTGCAGTTCATGGTGATATGAGTGTTGTGCAGTTCATGGTAATATGACTGGCGTGCAGTTCATGGTGCTATGAGTTATGTGCAGTTCATGGTGCTGTGAGTGGTCTGCAGTTCATGGTGCTATGAGTGGTGTGCAGTTCATGGTGCTATAAGTGATGTGCAGTTCATGGTGCTATGAGTGGTGTGAAGTTCATGGTGCTATGAGTGATGTGCAGTTTGTGGTGCTATGAGTGGTGTGCAGTTCATGGTGCTATGAGTGATGTGCAGCTCATGTTGCTATGAGTGATGTGCAGTTCATGGTAATATGAGTGGTGTGCAGTTCATGGTACTATGCGTGATGTGCAGTTCATGGTGCTTTGAGTGATGTGCAGTTCGTGGTGCTATGAATGGTGTGCAGTTCATGGTGTTATGAGCGATATGCAGTTCATGGTGCTATGAGTGGTGTGCAGTTCATGGTGATATGAGTGGTGTTCAGTTCATGGTGCTGTGAGTGATGTGCAGTTCATGGTGCTACGAGTGGTGTGCAGTTCATGGTGACGTGAGTGATGTGCAGTTCATGGCGCTATGAGTGGTGAGCAGTTCATGGTGCTATGAGTGATGTACAGTTTGTAGAGCTATGAGTGGTGTGCAGTTCATGGTGCTATGAGTGGTGTGCAGTTCATGGTGCTGTGAGTGGTGTGCAGTTCATGGTGCTATGAGTGGTGTGCAGTTCATGGTGCTATAAGTGATGTGCAGTTCATGGTGCTATGAGTGGTCTGCAGTTCATGGTAATATGAGTGGTGTGCAGTTCATTGTGTTATGAGTGGAGTGCAGTTCATGGTGCTATGAGTGCTGTGCAGTTCATGGTGCTATGAGTGATGTGCAGTTTGTGGTTCTATGAGTGATGTGCAGTTCATGGCGCTATGAGTGGTGTGCAGTTCATGGTGCGATGAGTGGTGTGCAGTTCATGGTAATATGAATGTTGTGCAGTTCATGGTGCTATGAGTTTTGTGCAGTTCATGGTGCTGTGAGTGGTGTGCAGTTCATGGTGCTATGAGTGGTGTGCAGTTCATGGTGCTATAAGTGATGTGCAGTTCATGGTGCTATGAGTGGTGTGCAGTTCATGGTGCTATGAGTGACGTGCAGCTCATGTTGCTATGAGTGATGTGCAGTTCATGGTGATATGAGTGGTGTGCAGTTCATGGTACTATGAGTGATGTGCAGTCCATGGTGCTTTGAGTGATGTGCAGTTCGTGGTGCTATGAATGGTGTGCAGTTCATGGTGCTATGAGTGATATGCAGTTCATGCTGCTATGAGTGGTGTGCCGTTCATTGTGCTATGAGTGGTGTGCAGTTCATGGTGCTGTGAGTGATGTGCAGTTCATGGTGCTATGAGTGGTGTGCAGTTCATGGTGCCGTGAGTGATGTGCAGTTCATGGCGCTATGAGTGGTGTGCAGTTCATGGTGCTATGAGTGATGTACAGTTTGTAGTGCTATGAGTGGTGTGCAGTTCATGGTGCTATGAGTGGTGTGCAGTTCATGGCGCTATGAGTGATGTGCAGTTCATGGTGCTGTGAGTGGTGTGGAGTTCATGGTGCTATGAGTGATGTGCAGTTCATGGTGCTATGAGTGATGTGCAGTTCATGTTGCTATGAGTGATGTGCAGTTCATGGTGCTATAAGTGGTGTGAAGTTCATGGTGCTATGAGTGATGTGCAGTTTGTGGTGCTATGAGTGGTGTGCAGTTCATGGTGCTATGAGTGGTGTGCAGTTCATGGTGCTATGAGTGATGTGCAGTTCATGGTGCTGTGAGTGGTGTGCAGTTCATGGTGCTATAAGTGATGTGCAGTTCATGGTGCTATGAGTGGTCTGCAGTTCATGGTAACATGAGTGGTATGCAGTTCATGGTGTTATGAGTGGAGTGCAGTTCATGGTGCTATGAGTGCCGTGCAGTTCATGGTGCTATGAGTGATGTGCAGTTTGTGGTTCTATGAGTGATGTGCAGTTCATGGTGCTATGAGTGGTGTGGAGTTCATGGTGCGATGAGTGGTGTGCAGTTCATGGTAATATGAATGGTGTGCAATTCATGGTGCTATGAGTTTTGTGCAGGTCATGGTGCTGTGAGTGGTGTGCAGTTCATGGTGCTATGAGTGGTGTGCAGTTCATGGTGCTATGAGGGATGTGCAGTTCATGGTGCTATGAGTGATGTGCAGATCATGGTGCTATGAGTGATGTGCAGTTCATGGTGCTATGCGTGATGTGCAGTTTGTGGTGCTATGAGTGATGCGCAGTTTGTGGTGCTACTAGTGGTGTGGTATGAATGGTGTGCAGTTCATGGTGCTATGAGTGGTGTGCAGTTCATGGTGCTATGAATGATGTGTAATTTGTGGTGCTATGAGTGGTGTGCAGTTCATGGTGCTATGAGTGATGTGCAGTTCATGGCGCTATGAGTGATGTGCAGTTCATGGTGCTATTAGTGGTGTGGAGTTCATGGTGCTATGTGTGATGTGCAGTTCATGGTGCTATGAGTGGTGTGCAGTTCATGGTAATATGAGTGGTGTGCAGTTCATGGTGCTATGAGTTATGTGCAGTTCATGGTGCTATGAGTGATGTGCAGTTCATGGTGCTATGAGTGGTGTGGAGTTCATGGTGCTATTTGTGGTGTGGAGTTCATGGTGCTATGTGTGATGTGCAGTCCATGGTGCTTTGAGTGATGTGCAGTTCGTGGTGCTATGAATGGTGTGCAGTTCATGGTGTTATGAGTGGTGTGCAGTTCATGGTGCTATGAGTGATGTACAGTTTGTAGTGCTATGAGTGGTGTGCAGTTCATGGTGCTATGAGTGGTGTGCAGTTCATGGTGCTGTGGGTGGTGTTCAGTTCATGGTATTATGAGTGGTGTGCAGTTCATGGTGCTATAAGTGATGTGCAGTTCATGGTGCTATGAGTGGTCTGCAGTTCATGGTAATATGAGTGGTGTGCAGTTCATGGTGTTATGAGTGGAGTGCAGTTCATGGTGCTATGAGTGCTGTGCAGTTCATGGTGCTGTGAGTGGTGTGCAGTTCATGGTGCTATGAGTGGTGTGCAGTTCATGGTGTTATAAGTGATGTGCAGTTCATGGTGCTATGAGTAGTCTGCAGTTCATGGTAACCTGAGTGGTGTGCAGTTCATGGTATTATGAGTGGAGTGCAGTTCATGTTGCTATGAGTGCTGTGCAGTTCATGGTGCTATGAGTGATGTGCAGTTTGTGGTGCTATGAGTGATGTGCAGTTCATGGTGCTATGAGTGGTGTGCAGTCATGTTGGTATGAGTGATGTGCAGTTTGTGGTGCTATGAGTGGTGTGCAGTTTATGGTGCTATGAGTGATATGCAGTTCATGGTGCTAGGTGTGATGTGCAGTTCATGGTGCTATCAGTGATGTGCAGTTCATGGTGCTATGAGTGGTGTGCAGTCATGGTGCTATGAGTGATGTGCAGTTTGTGGTGCTATGAGTGGTGTGCAGTTCATGGTGATATGAGTGTTGTGCAGTTCATGGTAATATGACTGGCGTGCAGTTCATGGTGCTATGAGTTATGTGCAGTTCATGGTGCTATGAGTGATGTGCAGTTAATGGTGCTATGAGTGGTGTGCAGTGCATGGTACTATGAGTGATGTGCAGTTTGTAGTGCTATGAGTGGTGTGCAGTGCTATGAGTGGTGTACAGTTCATGGTGCTATGAGTTGTGTGCAGTTCAAGGTGATATGAGTGGTGTGCAGTTTAAGGTGCTATGAGTGATGTGCAGTTTGTGGTGCTATGAGTGGTGTGCAGTTCATGGTGCTATTAGTGGTGTGCAGTTCATGGTGCTATGAGTGGTGTGCAGTTCATGGTGCTATGAGGGATGTGCAGTTCATGATGCTATGAGTGATGTGCAGTTCATGGTGCTATGAGTGATGTGCAGTTCATGGTGCTATGAGTGATGTGCAGTTCATGGTTTTATGAGTGATGTGCAGTTTGTGGTGCTATGAGTGATGCGCAGTTTGTGGTGCTATGAGTGGCATGGTATGAATGGTGTGCAGTTCATGGTGCTCTGAGTGGTGTGCAGTTCATGGTGCTAAGAATGATGTGCAGTTCGTGGTGCTATGAATGGTGTGCAGTTCATTGTGCTATGAGTGATATGCAGTTCATGGTGCTATGAGTGGTGTGCAGATCATGGTGCTATGAGTGGTGTGCAGTTCATGGTGCTGTGAGTGATGTGCAGTTCATGGCGCTATGAGTGGTGTGCAGTTCATGGTGCTATGAGTGATGTTCAGTTTGTAGTGCTATGAGTGCTGTGCAGTTATGGTGCTATGAGTGATGTGCAGTTTGTGGTTCTATGAGTGATGTGCAGTTCATGGTGCTATGAGTGGTGTGCAGTTCATGGTGCTGTGAGTGGTGTGCAGTTCATGGTGCTATAAGTGATGTGCAGTTCATGGTGCTATGAGTTTTGTGCAGTTCATGGTGCTGTGAGTGGTCTGCAGTTCATGGTGCTATGAGTGGTGTGCAGTTCATGGTGCTATAAGTGATGTGCAGTTCATGGTGCTATGAGTGGTGTGAAGTTCATGGTGCTATGAGTGATGTGCAGTTTGTGGTGCTATGAGTGGTGTGCAGTTCATGGTGCTATGAGTGATGTGCAGCTCATGTTGCTATGAGTGATGTGCAGGTCATGGTAATATGAGTGGTGTGCAGTTCATGGTACTATGCGTGATGTGCAGTTCATGGTGCTTTGAGTGATGTGCAGTTCGTGGTGCTATGAATGGTGTGCAGTTCATGGTGTTATGAGCGATATGCAGTTCATGGTGCTATGAGTGGTGTGCAGTTCATGGTGATATGAGTGGTGTTCAGTTCATGGTGCTGTGAGTGATGTGCAGTTCATGGTGCTACGAGTTGTGTGCAGTTCATGGTGACATGAGTGATGTGCAGTTCATGGCGCTATGAGTGGTGAGCAGTTCATGGTGCTATGAGTGATGTACAGTTTGTAGAGCTATGAGTGGTGTGCAGTTCATGGTGCTATGAGTGGTGTGCAGTTCATGGTGCTATGAGTGGTGTGCAGTTCATGGTGCTGTGAGTGGTGTGCAGTTCATGGTGCTATGAGTGGTGTGCAGTTCATGGTGCTATAAGTGATGTGCAGTTCATGGTGCTATGATTGGTCTGCAGTTCATGGTAATATGAGTGGTGTGCAGTTCATGGTGTTATGAGTGGAGTGCAGTTCATGGTGCTATGAGTGCTGTGCAGTTCATGGTGTTATGAGCGATATGCAGTTCATGGTGCTATGAGTGGTGTGCAGTTCATGGTGATATGTGTGATGTGCAGTCCATGGTGCTTTGAGTGATGTGCAGTTCGTGGTGCTATGAATGGTGTGCAGTTCATGGTGCTATGAGTTGTGTGCAGTTCATGGTGCTATGAGTGATGTACAGTTTGTAGTGCTATGAGTGGTGTGCAGTTCATGGTGCTATGAGTGGTGTGCAGTTCATGGTGCTGTGGGTGGTGTTCAGTTCATGGTGCTATGAGTGGTGTGCAGTTCATGGTGCTATAAGTGATGTGCAGTTCATGGTGCTATGAGTGGTCTGCAGTTCATGGTAATATGAGTGGTGTGCAGTTCATGGTGTTATGAGTGGAGTGCAGTTCATGGTGCTATGAGTGCTGTGCAGTTCATGGTGCTGTGAGTGGTGTGCAGTTCATGGTGCTATGAGTGGTGTGCAGTTCATGGTGCTATAAGTGATGTGCAGTTCATGGTGCTATGAGTAGTCTGCAGTTCATGGTAATATGAGTGGTGTGCAGTTCATGGTGTTATGAGTGGAGTGCAGTTCATGGTGCTATGAGTGCTGTGCAGTTCATGGTGCTATGAGTGATGTGCAGTTTGTGGTGCTATGAGTGATGTGCAGTTCATGGTGCTATGAGTGGTGTGCAGTCATGTTGGTATGAGTGATGTGCAGTTCATGGTGCTGTGAGTGGTGTGCAGTTTATGGTGCTATGAGTGATATGCAGTTCATGGTGCTAGGAGTGATGTGCAGTTCATGGTGCTATCAGTGATGTGCAGTTCATGGTGCTATGAGTGGTGTGCAGTCATGGTGCTATGAGTGATGTGCAGTTTGTGGTGCTATGAGTGGTGTGCAGTTCATGGTGATATGAGTGTTCTGCAGTTCATGGTAATATGACTGGCGTGCAGTTCATGGTGCTATGAGTTATGTGCAGTTCATGGTGCTATGAGTGGTGTGCAGTTCATGGTGCTATGACTGATGTGCAGTTAATGGTGCTATGAGTGGTGTGCAGTGCATGGTACTATGAGTGATGTGCAGTTTGTAGTGCTATGAGTGGTGTGCAGTGCTATGAGTGGTGTACAGTTCATGGTGCTATGAGTTGTGTGCAGTTCAAGGTGATATGAGTGGTGTGCAGTTTAAGGTGCTATGAGTGATGTGCAGTTTGTGGTGCTATGAGTGGTGTGCAGTTCATGGTGCTATTGGTGGTGTGCAGTTCATGGTGCTATGAGGGATGTGCAGTTCATGATGCTATGAGTGATGTGCAGTTCATGGTGCTATGAGTGATGTGCAGTTCATGGTGCTATGAGTGATGTGCAGTTCATGGTGCTATGAGTGATGTGCAGTTTGTGGTGCTATGAGTGATGCGCAGTTTGTGGTGCTATGAGTGGCATGGTATGAATGGTGTGCAGTTCATGGTGCTATGAGTGGTGCGCAGTTCATGGTGCTATGAATGATGTGCAGTTCGTGGTGCTATGAATGGTGTGCAGTTCATTGTGCTATGAGTGATATGCAGTTCATGGTCCTATGAGTGGTGTGCAGATCATGGTGCTATGAGTGGTGTGCAGTTCATGGTGCTGTGAGTGATGTGCAGTTCATGGCGCTATGAGTGGTGTGCAGTTCATGGTGCTATGAGTGATGTTCAGTTTGTAGTGCTATGAGTGCTGTGCAGTTCATGGTGCTATGAGTGATGTGCAGTTTGTGGTTCTATGAGTCATGTGCAGTTCATGGTGCTATGAGTGGTGTGCAGTTCATGGTGCTGTGAGTGGTGTGCAGTTCATGGTGCTATAAGTGATGTGCAGTTCATGGTGCTATGAGTTTTGTGCAGTTCATGGTGCTGTGAGTGGTCTGCAGTTCATGGTGCTATGAGTGGTGTGCAGTTCATGGTGCTATAAGTGATGTGCAGTTCATGGTGCTATGAGTGGTGTGAAGTTCATGGTGCTATGAGTGATGTGCAGTTTGTGGTGCTATGAGTGGTGTGCAGTTCATGGTGCTATGAGTGATGTGCAGCTCATGTTGCTATGAGTGATGTGCAGTTCATGGTAATATGAGTGGTGTGCAGTTCATGGTACTATGCGTGATGTGCAGTTCATGGTGCTTTGAGTGGTGTGCAGTTCGTGGTGCTATGAATGGTTTTCAGTTCATGGTGTTATGAGCGATATGCAGTTCATGGTGCTATGAGTGGTGTGCAGTTCATGGTGATATGAGTGGTGTTCAGTTCATGGTGCTGTGAGTGATGTGCAGTTCATGGTGCTACGAGTGGTGTGCAGTTCATGGTGACGTGAGTGATGTGCAGTTCATGGCGCTATGAGTGGTGAGCAGTTCATGGTGCTATGAGTGATGTACAGTTTGTAGAGCTATGAGTGGTGTGCAGTTCATGGTGCTATGAGTGGTGTGCAGTTCATGGTGCTATGAGTGGTGTGCAGTTCATGGTGCTGTGAGTGGTGTGCAGTTCATGGTGCTATGAGTGGTGTGCAGTTCATGGTGCTATAAGTGATGTGCAGTTAATGGTGCTATGATTGGTCTGCAGTTCATGGTAATATGAGTGGTGTGCAGTTCATGGTGTTATGAGTGGAGTGCAGTTCATGGTGCTATGAGTGCTGTGCAGTTCATGGTGCTATGAGTGATGTGCAGTTTGTGGTTCTATGAGTGATGTGCAGTTCATGGCGCTATGAGTGGTGTGCAGTTCATGGTGCTATGAGTGATGTGCAGTTCATGGTGCTGTGAGTGGTGTGCAGTTCATGGTGCTATAAGTGATGTGCAGTTCATGGTGCTATGAGTGGTCAGCAGTTCATGGTAATATGAGTGGTATTCAGTTCATGGTGTTATGAGTGGAGTGCAGTTCATGGTGCTATGAGTGCTGTGCAGTTCATGGTGCTATGAGTGATGTGCAGTTTGTGGTTCTATGAGTGATGTGCAGTTCATGGTGCTATGAGTGGTGTGCAGTTCATGGTGCGATGAGTGGTATGCAGTTCATGGTAATATGAATGGTGTGCAGTTCATGGTGCTATGAGTTTTGTGCAG
The DNA here is from genome assembly GCF_029633865.1 of Lampris incognitus. Taxonomy (NCBI): domain Eukaryota; kingdom Metazoa; phylum Chordata; class Actinopteri; order Lampriformes; family Lampridae; genus Lampris; species Lampris incognitus. The sequence goes on from NW_026611255.1 coordinate 20,788, forward strand.
TTCATGGTGCTGTGAGTGGTGTGCAGTTCATGGTGCTATGAGTGGTGTGCAGTTCATGGTGCTATAAGTGATGTGCAGTTCATGGTGCTATGAGTGGTGTGAAGTTCATGGTGCTATGCGTGATGTGCAGTTTGTGGTGCTATGAGTGGTGTGCAGTTCATGGTGCTATGAGTGATGTGCAGCTCATGTTGCTATGATTGATGTGCAGTTCATGGTAATATGAGTGGTGTGCAGTTCATGGTACTATGAGTGATGTGCAGTCCATGGTGCTTTGAGTGATGTGCAGTTCGTGGTGCTATGAATGGTGTGCAGTTCTTGGTGCTATGAGTGATATGCAGTTCATGGTGCTATGAGTGGTGTGCAGTTCATGGTGCTATGAGTGGTGTGCAGTTCATGGTGCTGTGAGTGATGTGCAGTTCATGGTGCTATGAGTGGTGTGCAGTTCATGGTGCCGTGAGTGATGTGCAGTTCATGGCGCTATGAGTGGTGTGCAGTTCATGGTGCTATGAGTGATGTACAGTTTGTAGTGCTATGAGTGGTGTGCAGTCATGGTGCTATGAGTGGTGTGCAGTTTATGGTGCTATGAGTGATGTGCAGTTTGTGGTTCTATGAGTGATGTGCAGTTCATGGTGCTATGAGTGGTGTGCAGTTCATGGTGCTATGAGTGGTGTGCAGTTCATCGTAATATGAGTGGTGTGCAGTTCATGGTGATATGAGTTATGTGCAGTTCATGTTGCTATGAGTGATGTGCAGTTCATGGTGCTATGAGTTGTGTGCAGTGATGGTGGTATGAGTGATGTGCAGTTTGTGGTGCTATGAGTGGTGTGCAGTTCATGGTGCTAGGAGTGATGTGCAGTTCAAGGTGCTATGAGTGGTGTGCAGTTCATCGTAATATGAGTGGTGTGCAGTTCATGGTGATATGAGTTATGTGCAGTTCATGTTGCTATGAGTGATGTGCAGTTCATGGTGCTATGAGTTGTGTGCAGTCATCGTGGTATGAGTGATGTGCAGTTTGTGGTGCTATGAGTGGTGTGCAGTTCATGGTGCTATGAGTGATATGCAGTTCATGGTGCTAGGAGTGATGTGCAGTTCAAGGTGCTATGAGCGATGTGCAGTTCATGGTTATTGAGTGATGTGCAGTTCATGGTGCTATGAGTGATGTGCACTTTGTGTTGCTATAAGTGATGCGCAGTTTGTGGTGCTATGAGTGGTGTGGTATGAATGGTGTGCAGTTCATGGTGCTATGAGTGGTGTGCAGTTCATGGTGCTATGAATGATGTGCAGTTCATGGTGCTATAAGTGGTGTGAAGTTCATGGTGCTATGAGTGATGTGCAGTTTGTGGTGCTATGAGTGGTGTGCAGTTCATGGTGCTATGAGTGGTGTGCAGTTCATGGTGCGATGAGTGGTGTGCAGTTCATGGTGCTATGAGTGGTGTGCAGTTCATGGTGCTATAAGTGATGTGCAGTTCATGGTGCTATGAGTGGTCTGCAGTTCATGGTAATATGAGTGGTGTGCAGTTCATGGTGTTATGAGTGGAGTGCAGTTCATGGTGCTATGAGTGCTGTGCAGTTCATGGTGCTGTGAGTGGTGTGCAGTTCATGGTGCTATGAGTGGTGTGCAGTTCATGGTGCTATAAGTGATGTGCAGTTCATGGTGCTATGAGTAGTCTGCAGTTCATGGTAATATGAGTGGTGTGCAGTTCATGGTGTTATGAGTGCTGTGCAGTCATGGTGCTATGAGTGGTGTGCAGTTTATGGTGCTATGAGTGATATGCAGTTCATGGTGCTAGGAGTGATGTGCAGTTCATGGTGCTATCAGTGATGTGCAGTTCATGGTGCTATGAGTGGTGTGCAGTTTGTGGTGCTATGAGTGGTGTGCAGTTCATGGTGCTATGAGTGATGTGCAGTTTGTGGTGCTATGAGTGGTGTGCAGTTCATGGTGATATGAGTGTTGTGCAGTTCATGGTAATATGACTGGCGTGCAGTTCATGGTGCTATGAGTTATGTGCAGTTCATGGTGCTATGAGTGGTGTGCAGTTCATGGTGCTATGAGTGATGTGCAGTTAATGGTGCTATGAGTGGTGTGCAGTGCATGGTACTATGAGTGATGTGCAGTTTGTAGTGCTATGAGTGGTGTGCAGTGCTATGAGTGGTGTACAGTTCATGTTGCTATGAGTTGTGTGCAGTTCAAGGTGATATGAGTGGTGTGCAGTTTAAGGTGCTATGAGTGATGTGCAGTTTGTGGTGCTATGAGTGGTGTGCAGTTCATGGTGCTATTAGTGGTGTGCAGTTCATGGTGCTATGAGTGGTGTGCAGTTCATGGTGCTATGAGGGATGTGCAGTTCATGATGCTATGAGTGATATGCAGTTCATGGTGCTATGAGTGATGTGCAGTTCATGGTGCTATGAGTGATGTGCAGTTCATGGTGCTATGAGTGATGTGCAGTTTGTGGTGCTATGAGTGATGCGCAGTTTGTGGTGCTATGAGTGGCGTGGTATGAATGGTGTGCAGTTCATGGTGCTATGAGTGGTGTGCAGTTCATGGTGCTATGAATGATGTGCAGTTCGTGGTGCTATGAATGGTGTGTAGTTCATTGTGCTATGAGTGATGTGCAGTTCATGGTGCTATGAGTGGTGTGCAGATCATGGTGCTATGAGTGGTGTGCAGTTCATGGTGCTGTGAGTGATGTGCAGTTCATGGCGCTATGAGTGGTGTGCAGTTCATGGTGCTATGAGTGGTGTGCAGTTTGTGGTGCTATCAGTGATGTGCAGTTCATGGTGCTATGAGTGATGTGCAGTTTGTGGTGCTATGAGTGGTGTGCAGTTCATGGTGATATGAGTGTTGTGCAGTTCATGGTAATATGACTGGCGTGCAGTTCATGGTGCTATGAGTTATGTGCAGTTCATGGTGCTATGAGTGGTGTGCAGTTCATGGTGCTATGAGTGATGTGCAGTTAATGGTGCGATGAGTGGTGTGCAGTGCATGGTACTATGAGTGATGTGCAGTTTGTAGTGCTATGAGTGGTGTGCAGTGCTATGAGTGGTGTACAGTTCATGTTGCTATGAGTTGTGTGCAGTTCAAGGTGATATGAGTGGTGTGCAGTTTAAGGTGCTATGAGTGATGTGCAGTTTGTGGTGCTATGAGTGGTGTGCAGTTCATGGTGCTATTAGTGGTGTGCAGTTCATGGTGCTATGAGTGGTGTGCAGTTCATGGTGCTATGAGGGATGTGCAGTTCATGATGCTATGAGTGATGTGCAGTTCATGGTGCTATGAGTGATGTGCAGTTCATGGTGCTATGAGTGATGTGCAGTTCATGGTGCTATGAGTGATGTGCAGTTTGTGGTGCTATGAGTGATGCGCAGTTTGTGGTGCTATGAGTGGCGTGGTATGAATGGTGTGCAGTTCATGGTGCTATGAGTGGTGTGCAGTTCATGGTGCTATGAATGATGTGCAGTTCGTGGTGCTATGAGTGGTGTGCAGATCATGGTGCTATGAGTGGTGTGCAGTTCATGGTGCTGTGAGTGATGTGCAGTTCATGGCGCTATGAGTGGTGTGCAGTTCATGGTGCTATGAGTGATGTTCAGTTTGTAGTGCTATGAGTGCTGTGCAGTTCATGGTGCTATGAGTGATGTGCAGTTTGTGGTTCTATGAGTGATGTGCAGTTCATGGTGCTATGAGTGGTGTGCAGTTCATGGTGCTGTGAGTGGTGTGCAGTTCATGGTGCTATAAGTGATGTGCAGTTCATGGTGCTATGAGTTTTGTGCAGTTCATGGTGCTGTGAGTGGTCTGCAGCTCATGGTGCTATGAGTGGTGTGCAGTTCATGGTGCTATAAGTGATGTGCAGTTCATGGTGCTATGAGTGGTGTGAAGTTCATGGTGCTATGAGTGATGTGCAGTTTGTGGTGCTATGAGTGGTGTGCAGTTCATGGTGCTATGAGTGATGTGCAGCTCATGTTGCTATGAGTGATGTGCAGTTCATGGTAATATGAGTGGTGTGCAGTTCATGGTACTATGCGTGATGTGCAGTTCATGGTGCTTTGAGTGATGTGCAGTTCGTGGTGCTATGAATGGTGTGCAGTTCATGGTGTTATGAGCGATATGCAGTTCATGGTGCTATGAGTGGTGTGCAGTTCATGGTGATATGAGTGGTGTTCAGTTCATGGTGCTGTGAGTGATGTGCAGTTCATGGTGCTACGAGTGGTGTGCAGTTCATGGTGACGTGAGTGATGTGCAGTTCATGGCGCTATGAGTGGTGAGCAGTTCATGGTGCTATGAGTGATGTACAGTTTGTAGAGCTATGAGTGGTGTGCAGTTCATGGTGCTATGAGTGGTGTGCAGTTCATGGTGCTGTGAGTGGTGTGCAGTTCATGGTGCTATGAGTGGTGTGCAGTTCATGGTGCTATAAGTGATGTGCAGTTCATGGTGCTATGAGTGGTCTGCAGTTCATGGTAATATGAGTGGTGTGCAGTTCATGGTGTTATGAGTGGAGTGCAGTTCATGGTGCTATGAGTGCTGTGCAGTTCATGGTGCTATGAGTGATGTGCAGTTTGTGGTTCTATGAGTGATGTGCAGTTCATGGCGCTATGAGTGGTGTGCAGTTCATGGTGCTATGAGTGATGTGCAGTTCATGGTGCTGTGAGTGGTGTGCAGTTCATGGTGCTATAAGTGATGTGCAGTTCATGGTGCTATGAGTGGTCTGCAGTTCATGGTAATATGAGTGGTATGCAGTTCATGGTGTTATGAGTGGAGTGCAGTTCATGGTGTTATGAGTGCTGTGCAGTTCATGGTGCTATGAGTGATGTGCAGTTTGTGGTTCTATGAGTGATGTGCAGTTCATGGTGCTATGAGTGGTGTGCAGTTCATGGTGCGATGAGTGGTGTGCAGTTCATGGTAATATGAATGGTGTGCAGTTCATGGTGCTATGAGTTTTGTGCAGTTCATGGTGCTGTGAGTGGTGTGCAGTTCATGGTGCTATGAGTGGTGTGCAGTTCATGGTGCTATAAGTGATGTGCAGTTCATGGTGCTATGAGTGGTGTGAAGTTCATGGTGCTATGCGTGATGTGCAGTTTGTGGTGCTATGAGTGCTGTGCAGTTCATGGTGCTGTGAGTGGTGTGCAGTTCATGGTGCTATGAGTGGTGTGCAGTTCATGGTGCTATAAGTGATGTGCAGTTCATGGTGCTATGAGTAGTCTGCAGTTCATGGTAATATGAGTGGTGTGCAGTTCATGGTGTTATGAGTGCTGTGCAGTCATGGTGCTATGAGTGGTGTGCAGTTTATGGTGCTATGAGTGATATGCAGTTCATGGTGCTAGGAGTGATGTGCAGTTCATGGTGCTATCAGTGATGTGCAGTTCATGGTGCTATGAGTGGTGTGCAGTTTGTGGTGCTATGAGTGGTGTGCAGTTCATGATGCTATGAGTGATGTGCAGTTTGTGGTGCTATGAGTGGTGTGCAGTTCATGGTGATATGAGTGTTGTGCAGTTCATGGTAATATGACTGGCGTGCAGTTCATGGTGCTATGAGTTATGTGCAGTTCATGGTGCTATGAGTGGTGTGCAGTTCATGGTGCTATGAGTGATGTGCAGTTAATGGTGCTATGAGTGGTGTGCAGTGCATGGTACTATGAGTGATGTGCAGTTTGTAGTGCTATGAGTGGTGTGCAGTGCTATGAGTGGTGTACAGTTCATGTTGCTATGAGTTGTGTGCAGTTCAAGGTGATATGAGTGGTGTGCAGTTTAAGGTGCTATGAGTGATGTGCAGTTTGTGGTGCTATGAGTGGTGTGCAGTTCATGGTGCTATTAGTGGTGTGCAGTTCATGGTGCTATGAGTGGTGTGCAGTTCATGGTGCTATGAGGGATGTGCAGTTCATGATGCTATGAGTGATGTGCAGTTCATGGTGCTATGAGTGATATGCAGTTCATGGTGCTATGAGTGATGTGCAGTTCATGGTGCTATGAGTGATGTGCAGTTTGTGGTGCTATGAGTGATGCGCAGTTTGTGGTGCTATGAGTGGCGTGGTATGAATGGTGTGCAGTTCATGGTGCTATGAGTGGTGTGCAGTTCATGGTGCTATGAATGATGTGCAGTTTGTGGTGCTATGAATGGTGTGTAGTTCATTGTGCTATGAGTGATGTGCAGTTCATGGTGCTATGAGTGGTGTGCAGATCATGGTGCTATGAGTGGTGTGCAGTTCATGGTGCTGTGAGTGATGTGCAGTTCATGGCGCTATGAGTGGTGTGCAGTTCATGGTGCTATGAGTGGTGTGCAGTTTGTGGTGCTATCAGTGATGTGCAGTTCATGGTGCTATGAGTGATGTGCAGTTTGTGGTGCTATGAGTGGTGTGCAGTTCATGGTGATATGAGTGTTGTGCAGTTCATGGTAATATGACTGGCGTGCAGTTCATGGTGCTATGAGTTATGTGCAGTTCATGGTGCTATGAGTGGTGTGCAGTTCATGGTGCTATGAGTGATGTGCAGTTAATGGTGCTATGAGTGGTGTGCAGTGCATGGTACTATGAGTGATGTGCAGTTTGTAGTGCTATGAGTGGTGTGCAGTGCTATGAGTGGTGTACAGTTCATGTTGCTATGAGTTGTGTGCAGTTCAAGGTGATATGAGTGGTGTGCAGTTTAAGGTGCTATGAGTGAAGTGCAGTTTGTGGTGCTATGAGTGATGCGCAGTTTGTGGTGCTATGAGTGGCGTGGTATGAATGGTGTGCAGTTCATGGTGCTATGAGTGGTGTGCAGTTCATGGTGCTATGAATGATGTGCAGTTCGTGGTGCTATGAATGGTGTGTAGTTCATTGTGCTATGAGTGATGTGCAGTTCATGGTGCTATGAGTGGTGTGCAGATCATGGTGCTATGAGTGGTGTGCAGTTCATGGTGCTGTGAGTGATGTGCAGTTCATGGCGCTATGAGTGGTGTGCAGTTCATGGTGCTATGAGTGATGTTCAGTTTGTAGTGCTATGAGTGCTGTGCAGTTCATGGTGCTATGAGTGATGTGCAGTTTGTGGTTCTATGAGTGATGTGCAGTTCATGGTGCTATGAGTGGTGTGCAGTTCATGGTGCTGTGAGTGGTGTGCAGTTCATGGTGCTATAAGTGATGTGCAGTTCATGGTGCTATGAGTTTTGTGCAGTTCATGGTGCTGTGAGTGGTCTGCAGCTCATGGTGCTATGAGTGGTGTGCAGTTCATGGTGCTGTGAGTGATGTGCAGTTCATGGTGCTATGAGTGGTGTGCAGTTCATGGTGCTGTGAGTGATGTGCAGTTTGTGGTGCTATGAGTGGTGTGCAGTTCATGGTGCTATGAGTGATGTGCAGCTCATGTTGCTATTAGTGATGTGCAGTTCATGGTAATATGAGTGGTGTGCAATTCATGGTACTATGCGTGATGTGCAGTTCATGGTGCTTTGAGTGATGTGCAGTTTGTGGTGCTATGAATGGTGTGCAGTTCATGGTGTTATGAGCGATATGCAGTTCATGGTGCTATGAGTGATGTGCAGTTCATGGTGATATGAGTGGTGTTCAGTTCATGGTGCTGTGAGTGATGTGCAGTTCATGGTGCTACGAGTGGTGTGCAGTTCATGGTGACGTGAGTGATGTGCAGTTCATGGCGCTATGAGTGGTGAGCAGTTCATGGTGCTATGAGTGATGTACAGTTTGTAGAGCTATGAGTGGTGTGCAGTTCATGGTGCTATGAGTGGTGTGCAGTTCATGGTGCTATGAGTGGTGTGCAGTTCATGGTGCTATGAGCGATGTGCAGTTCATGGCGCTATAAGTGATGTGCAGTTCATGGTGCTATGAGTGGTCTGCAGTTCATGGTAATATGAGTGGTGTGCAGTTCATGGTGTTATGAGTGGAGTGCAGTTCATGGTGCTATGAGTGCTGTGCAGTTCATGGTGCTATGAGTGATGTGCAGTTTGTGGTTTTATGAGTGATGTGCAGTTCATGGCGCTATGAGTGGTGTGCAGTTCATGGTGCTATGAGTGATGTGCAGTTCATGGTGCTGTGAGTGGTGTGCAGTTCATGGTGCTATAAGTGATGTGCAGTTCATGGTGCTATGAGTGGTCTGCAGTTCATGGTAATATGAGTGGTATGCAGTTCATGGTGTTATGAGTGGAGTGCAGTTCATGGTGTTATGAGTGCTGTGCAGTTCATGGTGCTATGAGTGATGTGCAGTTTGTGGTTCTATGAGTGATGTGCAGTTCATGGTGCTATGAGTGGTGTGCAGTTCATGGTGCGATGAGTGGTGTGCAGTTCATGGTAATATGAATGGTGTGCAGTTCATGGTGCTATGAGTTTTGTGCAGTTCATGGTGCTGTGAGTGGTGTGCAGTTCATGGTGCTATGAGTGGTGTGCAGTTCATGGTGCTATAAGTGATGTGCAGTTCATGGTGCTATGAGTGGTGTGAAGTTCATGGTGCTATGCGTGATGTGCAGCTTGTGGTGCTATGAGTGTTGTAAAGTTCATGGTGCTATGAGTGATGTACAGTTTGTAGTGCTATGAGTGGTGTGCAGTTCATGGTGCTATGAGTGGTGTGCAGTTCATGGCGCTATGAGTGATGTGCAGTTCATGGTGCTATGAGTGGTGTGGAGTTCATGGTGCTATGAGTGATGTGCAGTTCATGGTGCTATGAGTGATGTGCAGTTCATGTTGCTATGAGTGATGTGCAGTTCATGGTGCTATAAGTGGTGTGAAGTTCATGGTGCTATGAGTGATGTGCAGTTTGTGGTGCTATGAGTGGTGTGCAGTTCATGGTGCTATAAGTGATGTGCAGTTCATGGTGCTATGAGTGGTGTGAAGTTCATGGTGCTATGCGTGATGTGCAGTTTGTGGTGCTATGAGTGGTGTGCAGTTCATGGTGCTATGAGTGACGTGCAGCTCATGTTGCTATGAGTGATGTGCAGTTCATGGTAATATGAGTGGTGTGCAGTTCATGGTACTATGAGTGATGTGCAGTCCATGGTGCTTTGAGTGATGTGCAGTTCATGGTGCTATGAGTGGTGTGGAGTTCATGGTGCTATGAGTGATGTGCAGTTCATGGTGCTATGAGTGATGTGCAGTTCATGTTGCTATGAGTGATGTGCAGTTCATGGTGCTATAAGTGGTGTGAAGTTCATGGTGCTATGAGTGATGTGCAGTTTGTGGTGCTATGAGTGATGTGCAGTTCATGGTGCTATAAGTGGTGTGAAGTTCATGGTGCTATGAGTGATGTGCAGTTTGTGGTGCTATGAGTGGTGTGCAGTTCATGGTGCTATGAGTGGTGTGCAGTTCATGGTGCGATGAGAGGTGTGCAGTTCATGGTGCTGTGAGTGGTGTGCAGTTCATGGTGCTATAAGTGATGTGCAGTTCATGGTGCTATGAGTGGTCTGCAGTTCATGGTAACATGAGTGGTATGCAGTTCAAGGTAACATGAGTGGAGTGCAGTTCATGGTGCTATGAGTGCTGTGCAGTTCATGGTGCTATGAGTGATGTGCAGTTTGTGGTTCTATGAGTGATGTGCAGTTCATGGTGCTATGAGTGGTGTGCAGTTCATGGTGCGATGAGTGGTGTGCAGTTCATGGTAATATGAGTGGTGTGCAGTTCATGGTGCTATGAGGGATGTGCAGTTCATGGTGCTATGAGTGATGTGCAGATCATGGTGCTATGAGTGATGTGCAGTTCATGGTGCTATGAGTGATGTGCAGTTTGTGGTGCTATGAGTGATGCGCAGTTTTTGGTGCTACTAGTGGTGTGGTATGAATGGTGTGCAGTTCATGGTGCTATGAGTGGTGTGCAGTTCATGGTGCTATGAATGATGTGTAGTTTGTGGTGCTATGAGTGGTGTGCAGTTCATGGTGCTATGAGTGATGTGCATTTCATGGCGCTATGAGTGATGTGCAGTTCATGGTGCTATTAGTGGTGTGGAGTTCTTGGTGCTATGTGTGATGTGCAGTTCATGGTGCTATGAGTGGTGTGCAGTTCATGGTAATATGAGTGGTGTGCAGTTCATGGTGCTATGAGTTATGTGCAGTTCATGGTGCTATGAGTGATGTGCAGTTCATGGTGCTATGAGTGGTGTGGAGTTCATGGTGCTATGAGTGATGTGCAGTTCATGGTGCTATGAGTGATGTGCAGTTCATGTTGCTATGAGTGATGTGCAGTTTATGGTGCTATAAGTGGTGTGAAGTTCATGGTGCTATGAGTGATGTGCAGTTTGTGGTGCTATGAGTGGTGTGCAGTTCATGGTGCTATGAGTGGTGTGCAGTTCATGGTGCGATGAGTGGTGTGCAGTTCATGGTGCTGTGAGTGGTGTGCAGTTCATGGTGCTATAAGTGATGTGCAGTTCATGGTGCTATGAGTGGTCTGCAGTTCATGGTAACATGAGTGGTATGCAGTTCATGGTGTTATGAGTGGAGTGCAGTTCATGGTGCTATGAGTGCTGTGCAGTTCATGGTGCTATGAGTGATGTGCAGTATGTGGTTCTATGAGTGATGTGCAGTTCATGGTGCTATGAGTGGTGTGCAGTTCATGGTGCGATGAGTGGTGTGCAGTTCATGGTAATATGAATGGTGTGCAATTCATGGTGCTATGAGTTTTGTGCAGGTCATGGTGCTGTGAGTGGTGTGCAGTTCATGGTGCTATGAGTGGTGTGCAGTTCATGGTGCTATGAGGGATGTGCAGTTCATGGTGCTATGAGTGATGTGCAGATCATGGTGCTATGAGTGATGTGCAGTTCATGGTGCTATGAGTGATGTGCAGTTTGTGGTGCTATGAGTGATGCGCAGTTTTTGGTGCTACTAGTGGTGTGGTATGAATGGTGTGCAGTTCATGGTGCTATGAGTGGTGTGCAGTTCATGGTGCTATGAATGATGTGTAGTTTGTGGTGCTATGAGTGGTGTGCAGTTCATGGTGCTATGAGTGATGTGCATTTCATGGTAATATGAGTGGTGTGCAGTTCATGGTACTATGAGTGATGTGCAGTCCATGGTGCTTTGAGTGATGTGCAGTTCGTGGTGCTATGAATGGTGTGCAGTTCATGGTGCTATGAGTGATATGCAGTTCATGCTGCTATGAGTGGTGTGCCGTTCATGGTGCTATGAGTGGTGTGCAGTTCATGGTACTATGAGTGATGTGCAGTCCATGGTGCTTTGAGTGATGTGCAGTTCGTGGTGCTATGAATGGTGTGCAGTTCATGCTGCTATGAGTGATATGCAGTTCATGCTGCTATGAGTGGTGTGCCGTTCATGGTGCTATGAGTGGTGTGCAGTTCATGGTGCTGTGAGTGATGTGCAGTTCATGGTGCTATGAGTGGTGTGCAGTTCATGGTGCCGTGAGTGATGTGCAGTTCATGGCGCTATGAGTGGTGTGCAGTTCATGGTGCTATTAGTGATGTACAGTTTGTAGTGCTATGAGTGGTGTGCAGTTCATGGTGCTATGAGTGGTGTGCAGTTCATGGTGCTATGAGTGATGTGCAGTTCATGGTGCTATGAGTGGTGTGGAGTTCATGGTGCTATGAGTGATGTGCAGTTCATGGTGCTATGAGTGATGTGCAGTTCATGTTGCTATGAGTGATGTGCAGTTCATGGTGCTATAAGTGGTGTGAAGTTCATGGTGCTATGAGTGATGTGCAGTTTGTGGTGCTATGAGTGGTGTGCAGTTCATGGTGCTATGAGTGGTGTGCAGTTCATGGTGCGATGAGTGGTGTGCAGTTCATGGTGCTGTGAGTGGTGTGCAGTTCATGGTGCTATAAGTGATGTGCAGTTCATGGTGCTATGAGTGGTCTGCAGTTCATGGTAACATGAGTGGTATGCAGTTCAAGGTAACATGAGTGGAGTGCAGTTCATGGTGCTATGAGTGCTGTGCAGTTCATGGTGCTATGAGTGATGTGCAGTTTGTGGTTCTATGAGTGATGTGCAGTTCATGGTGCTATGAGTGGTGTGCAGTTCATGGTGCGATGAGTGGTGTGCAGTTCATGGTAATATGAATGGTGTGCAATTCATGGTGCTATGAGTTTTGTGCAGGTCATGGTGCTGTGAGTGGTGTGCAGTTCATGGTGCTATGAGTGGTGTGCAGTTCATGGTGCTATGAGGGATGTGCAGTTCATGGTGCTATGAGTGATGTGCAGATCATGGTGCTATGAGTGATGTGCAGTTCATGGTGCTATGAGTGATGTGCAGTTTGTGGTGCTATGAGTGATGCGCAGTTTGTGGTGCTACTAGTGGTGTGGTATGAATGGTGTGCAGTTCATGGTGCTATGAGTGGTGTGCAGTTCATGGTGCTATGAATGATGTGTAGTTTTTGGTGCTATGAGTGGTGTGCAGTTCATGGTGCTATGAGTGATGTGCATTTCATGGCGCTATGAGTGATGTGCAGTTCATGGTGCTATTAGTGGTGTGGAGTTCTTGGTGCTATGTGTGATGTGCAGTTCATGGTGCTATGAGTGGTGTGCAGTTCATGGTAATATGAGTGGTGTGCAGTTCATGGTGCTATGAGTTATGTGCAGTTCATGGTGCTATGAGTGATGTGCAGTTCATGGTGCTATGAGTGGTGTGGAGTTCATGGTGCTATGAGTGATGTGCAGTTCATGGTGCTATGAGTGATGTGCAGTTCATGTTGCTATGAGTGATGTGCAGTTCATGGTGCTATAAGTGGTGTGAAGTTCATGGTGCTATGAGTGATGTGCAGTTTGTGGTGCTATGAGTGGTGTGCAGTTCATGGTGCTATGAGTGGTGTGCAGTTCATGGTGCGATGAGTGGTGTGCAGTTCATGGTGCTGTGAGTGGTGTGCAGTTCATGGTGCTATAAGTGATGTGCAGTTCATGGTGCTATGAGTGGTCTGCAGTTCATGGTAACATGAGTGGTATGCAGTTCATGGTGTTATGAGTGGAGTGCAGTTCATGGTGCTATGAGTGCTGTGCAGTTCATGGTGCTATGAGTGATGTGCAGTTTGTGGTTCTATGAGTGATGTGCAGTTCATGGTGCTATGAGTGGTGTGCAGTTCATGGTGCGATGAGTGGTGTGCAGTTCATGGTAATATGAATGGTGTGCAATTCATGGTGCTATGAGTTTTGTGCAGGTCATGGTGCTGTGAGTGGTGTGCAGTTCATGGTGCTATGAGTGGTGTGCAGTTCATGGTGCTATGAGGGATGTGCAGTTCATGGTGCTATGAGTGATGTGCAGATCATGGTGCTATGAGTGATGTGCAGTTCATGGTGCTATGAGTGATGTGCAGTTTGTGGTGCTATGAGTGATGCGCAGTTTTTGGTGCTACTAGTGGTGTGGTATGAATGGTGTGCAGTTCATGGTGCTATGAGTGGTGTGCAGTTCATGGTGCTATGAATGATGTGTAGTTTGTGGTGCTATGAGTGGTGTGCAGTTCATGGTGCTATGAGTGATGTGCATTTCATGGCGCTATGAGTGATGTGCAGTTCATGGTGCTATTAGTGGTGTGGAGTTCTTGGTGCTATGTGTGATGTGCAGTTCATGGTGCTATGAGTGGTGTGCAGTTCATGGTAATATGAGTGGTGTGCAGTTCATGGTGCTATGAGTTATGTGCAGTTCATGGTGCTATGAGTGATGTGCAGTTCATGGTGCTATGAGTGATATGCAGTTCATGCTGCTATGAGTGGTGTGCCGTTCATGGTGCTATGAGTGGTGTGCAGTTCATGGTGCTGTGAGTGATGTGCAGTTCATGGTGCTATGAGTGGTGTGCAGTTCATGGTGCCGTGAGTGATGTGCAGTACATGGCGCTATGAGTGGTGTGCAGTTCATGGTGCTATGAGTGATGTACAGTTTGTAGTGCTATGAGTGGTGTGCAGTTCATGGTGCTATGAGTGGTGTGCAGTTCATGGCGCTATGAGTGATGTGCAGTTCATGGTGCTATGAGTGGTGTGGAGTTCATGGTGCTATGAGTGATGTGCAGTTCATGGTGCTATGAGTGATGTGCAGTTCATGTTGCTATGAGTGATGTGCAGTTCATGGTGCTATAAGTGGTGTGAAGTTCATGGTGCTATGAGTGATGTGCAGTTTGTGGTGCTATGAGTGGTGTGCAGTTCATGGTGCTATGAGTGGTGTGCAGTTCATGGTGCGATGAGTGGTGTGCAGTTCATGGTGCTGTGAGTGGTGTGCAGTTCATGGTGCTATAAGTGATGTGCAGTTCATGGTGCTATGAGTGGTCTGCAGATCATGGTAACATGAGTGGTATGCAGTTCATGGTGTTATGAGTGGAGTGCAGTTCATGGTGCTATGAGTGATGTGCAGTTCATGGTGCTATAAGTGGTGTGAAGTTCATGGTGCTATGAGTGATGTGCAGTTTGTGGTGCTATGAGTGGTGTGCAGTTCATGGTGCTATGAGTGGTGTGCAGTTCATGGTGCGATGAGTGGTGTGCAGTTCATGGTGCTGTGAGTGGTGTGCAGTTCATGGTGCTATAAGTGATGTGCAGTTCATGGTGCTATGAGTGGTCTGCAGTTCATGGTAACATGAGTGGTATGCAGTTCATGGTGTTATGAGTGGAGTGCAGTTCATGGTGCTATGAGTGCTGTGCAGTTCATGGTGCTATGAGTGATGTGCAGTTTGTGGTTCTATGAGTGATGTGCAGTTCATGGTGCTATGAGTGGTGTGCAGTTCATGGTGCGATGAGTGGTGTGCAGTTCATGGTAATATGAATGGTGTGCAATTCATGGTGCTATGAGTTTTGTGCAGGTCATGGTGCTGTGAGTGGTGTGCAGTTCATGGTGCTATGAGTGGTGTGCAGTTCATGGTGCTATGAGGGATGTGCAGTTCATGGTGCTATGAGTGATGTGCAGATCATGGTGCTATGAGTGATGTGCAGTTCATGGTGCTATGAGTGATGTGCAGTTTGTGGTGCTATGAGTGATGCGCAGTTTTTGGTGCTACTAGTGGTGTGGTATGAATGGTGTGCAGTTCATGGTGCTATGAGTGGTGTGCAGTTCATGGTGCTATGAATGATGTGTAGTTTGTGGTGCTATGAGTGGTGTGCAGTTCATGGTGCTATGAGTGATGTGCATTTCCTGGCGCTATGAGTGATGTGCAGTTCATGGTGCTATTAGTGGTGTGGAGTTCTTGGTGCTATGTGTGATGTGCAGTTCATGGTGCTATGAGTGGTGTGCAGTTCATGGTAATATGAGTGGTGTGCAGTTCATGGTGCTATGAGTTATGTGCAGTTCATGGTGCTATGAGTGATGTGCAGTTCATGGTGCTATGAGTGATATGCAGTTCATGCTGCTATGAGTGGTGTGCCGTTCATGGTGCTATGAGTGGTGTGCAGTTCATGGTGCTGTGAGTGATGTGCAGTTCATGGTGCTATGAGTGGTGTGCAGTTCATGGTGCCGTGAGTGATGTGCAGTACATGGCGCTATGAGTGGTGTGCAGTTCATGGTGCTATGAGTGATGTACAGTTTGTAGTGCTATGAGTGGTGTGCAGTTCATGGTGCTATGAGTGGTGTGCAGTTCATGGCGCTATGAGTGATGTGCAGTTCATGGTGCTATGAGTGGTGTGGAGTTCATGGTGCTATGAGTGATGTGCAGTTCATGGTGCTATGAGTGATGTGCAGTTCATGTTGCTATGAGTGATGTGCAGTTCATGGTGCTATAAGTGGTGTGAAGTTCATGGTGCTATGAGTGATGTGCAGTTTGTGGTGCTATGAGTGGTGTGCAGTTCATGGTGCTATGAGTGGTGTGCAGTTCATGGTGCGATGAGTGGTGTGCAGTTCATGGTGCTGTGAGTGGTGTGCAGTTCATGGTGCTATAAGTGATGTGCAGTTCATGGTGCTATGAGTGGTCTGCAGATCATGGTAACATGAGTGGTATGCAGTTCATGGTGTTATGAGTGGAGTGCAGTTCATGGTGCTATGAGTGATGTGATGTTTGTGGTGCTATGAGTGATGCGCAGTTTTTGGTGCTACTAGTGGTGTGGTATGAATGGTGTGCAGTTCATGGTGCTATGAGTGGTGTGCAGTTCATGGTGCTATGAATGATGTGTAGTTTGTGGTGCTATGAGTGGTGTGCAGTTCATGGTGCTATGAGTGATGTGCATTTCATGGCGCTATGAGTGATGTGCAGTTCATGGTGCTATTAGTGGTGTGGAGTTCTTGGTGCTATGTGTGATGTGCAGTTCATGGTGCTATGAGTGGTGTGCAGTTCATGGTAATATGAGTGGTGTGCAGTTCATGGTGCTATGAGTTATGTGCAGTTCATGGTGCTATGAGTGATGTGCAGTTCATGGTGCTATGAGTGGTGTGGAGTTCATGGTGCTATGAGTGATGTGCAGTTCATGGTGCTATGAGTGATGTGCAGTTCATGTTGCTATGAGTGATGTGCAGTTCATGGTGCTATAAGTGGTGTGAAGTTCATGGTGCTATGAGTGATGTGCAGTTTGTGGTGCTATGAGTGGTGTGCAGTTCATGGTGCTATGAGTGGTGTGCAGTTCATGGTGCGATGAGTGGTGTGCAGTTCATGGTGCTGTGAGTGGTGTGCAGTTCATGGTGCTATAAGTGATGTGCAGTTCATGGTGCTATGAGTGGTCTGCAGTTCATGGTAACATGAGTGGTATGCAGTTCATGGTGTTATGAGTGGAGTGCAGTTCATGGTGCTATGAGTGCTGTGCAGTTCATGGTGCTATGAGTGATGTGCAGTTTGTGGTTCTATGAGTGATGTGCAGTTCATGGTGCTATGAGTGGTGTGCAGTTCATGGTGCGATGAGTGGTGTGCAGTTCATGGTAATATGAATGGTGTGCAATTCATGGTGCTATGAGTTTTGTGCAGGTCATGGTGCTGTGAGTGGTGTGCAGTTCATGGTGCTATGAGTGGTGTGCAGTTCATGGTGCTATGAGGGATGTGCAGTTCATGGTGCTATGAGTGATGTGCAGATCATGGTGCTATGAGTGATGTGCAGTTCATGGTGCTATGAGTGATGTGCAGTTTGTGGTGCTATGAGTGATGCGCAGTTTTTGGTGCTACTAGTGGTGTGGTATGAATGGTGTGCAGTTCATGGTGCTATGAGTGGTGTGCAGTTCATGGTGCTATGAATGATGTGTAGTTTGTGGTGCTATGAGTGGTGTGCAGTTCATGGTGCTATGAGTGATGTGCATTTCATGGCGCTATGAGTGATGTGCAGTTCATGGTGCTATTAGTGGTGTGGAGTTCTTGGTGCTATGTGTGATGTGCAGTTCATGGTGCTATGAGTGGTGTGCAGTTCATGGTAATATGAGTGGTGTGCAGTTCATGGTGCTATGAGTTATGTGCAGTTCATGGTGCTATGAGTGATGTGCAGTTCATGGTGCTATGAGTGATATGCAGTTCATGCTGCTATGAGTGGTGTGCCGTTCATGGTGCTATGAGTGGTGTGCAGTTCATGGTGCTATGAGTGGTGTGCAGTTCATGGTGCCGTGAGTGATGTGCAGTTCATGGCGCTATGAGTGGTGTGCAGTTCATGGTGCTATGAGTGATGTACAGTTTGTAGTGCTATGAGTGGTGTGCAGTTCATGGTGCTATGAGTGGTGTGCAGTTCATGGCGCTATGAGTGATGTGCAGTTCATGGTGCTATGAGTGGTGTGGAGTTCATGGTGCTATGAGTGATGTGCAGTTCATGGTGCTATGAGTGATGTGCAGTTCATGTTGCTATGAGTGATGTGCAGTTCATGGTGCTATAAGTGGTGTGAAGTTCATGGTGCTATGAGTGATGTGCAGTTTGTGGTGCTATGAGTGGTGTGCAGTTCATGGTGCTATGAGTGGTGTGCAGTTCATGGTGCGATGAGTGGTGTGCAGTTCATGGTACTGTGAGTGGTGTGCAGTTCATGGTGCTATAAGTGATGTGCAGTTCATGGTGCTATGAGTGGTCTGCAGTTCATGGTAACATGAGTGGTAAGCAGTTCATGGTGTTATGAGTGGAGTGCAGTTCATGGTGCTATGAGTGCTGTGCAGTTCATGGTGCTATGAGTGATGTGCAGTTTGTGGTTCTATGAGTGATGTGCAGTTCATGGTGCTATGAGTGGTGTGCAGTTCATGGTGCGATGAGTGGTGTGCAGTTCATGGTAATATGAATGGTGTGCAATTCATGGTGCTATGAGTTTTGTGCAGGTCATGGTGCTGTGAGTGGTGTGCAGTTCATGGTGCTATGAGTGGTGTGCAGTTCATGGTGCTATGAGGGATGTGCAGTTCATGGTGCTATGAGTGATGTGCAGATCATGGTGCTATGAGTGATGTGCAGTTCATGGTGCTATGAGTGATGTGCAGTTTGTGGTGCTATGAGTGATGCGCAGTTTTTGGTGCTACTAGTGGTGTGGTATGAATGGTGTGCAGTTCATGGTGCTATGAGTGGTGTGCAGTTCATGGTGCTATGAATGATGTGTAGTTTGTGGTGCTATGAGTGGTGTGCAGTTCATGGTGCTATGAGTGATGTGCATTTCATGGCGCTATGAGTGATGTGCAGTTCATGGTGCTATGAGTGGTGTGCAGTTCATGGTGCTATGAGTGATGTACAGTTTGTAGTGCTATGAGTGGTGTGCAGTTCATGGTGCTATGAGTGGTGTGCAGTTCATGGCGCTATGAGTGATGTGCAGTTCATGGTGCTATGAGTGGTGTGGAGTTCATGGTGCTATGAGTGATGTGCAGTTCATGGTGCTATGAGTGATGTGCAGTTCATGTTGCTATGAGTGGTGTGCAGTTCATGGTGCTATAAGTGGTGTGAAGTTCATGGTGCTATGAGTGATGTGCAGTTTGTGGTGCTATGAGTGGTGTGCAGTTCATGGTGCTATGAGTGGTGTGCAGTTCATGGTGCGATGAGTGGTGTGCAGTTCATGGTGCTGTGAGTGGTGTGCAGTTCATGGTGCTATAAGTGATGTGCAGTTCATGGTGCTATGAGTGGTCTGCAGATCATGGTAACATGAGTGGTATGCAGTTCATGGTGTTATGAGTGGAGTGCAGTTCATGGTGCTATGAGTGATGTGCAGTTTGTGGTGCTATGAGTGATGCGCAGTTTTTGGTGCTACTAGTGGTGTGGTATGAATGGTGTGCAGTTCATGGTGCTATGAGTGGTGTGCAGTTCATGGTGCTATGAATGATGTGTAGTTTGTGGTGCTATGAGTGGTGTGCAGTTCATGGTGCTATGAGTGATGTGCATTTCATGGCGCTATGAGTGATGTGCAGTTCATGGTGCTATTAGTGGTGTGGAGTTCTTGGTGCTATGTGTGATGTGCAGTTCATGGTGCTATGAGTGGTGTGCAGTTCATGGTAATATGAGTGGTGTGCAGTTCATGGTGCTATGAGTTATGTGCAGTTCATGGTGCTATGAGTGATGTGCAGTTCATGGTGCTATGAGTGGTGTGGAGTTCATGGTGCTATGAGTGATGTGCAGTTCATGGTGCTATGAGTGATGTGCAGTTCATGTTGCTATGAGTGATGTGCAGTTCATGGTGCTATAAGTGGTGTGAAGTTCATGGTGCTATGAGTGATGTGCAGTTTGTGGTGCTATGAGTGGTGTGCAGTTCATGGTGCGATGAGTGGTGTGCAGTTCATGGTGCGATGAGTGGTGTGCAGTTCATGGTGCTGTGAGTGGTGTGCAGTTCATGGTGCTATAAGTGATGAGCAGTTCATGGTGCTATGAGTGGTCTGCAGTTCATGGTAACATGAGTGGTATGCAGTTCATGGTGTTATGAGTGGAGTGCAGTTCATGGTGCTATGAGTGCTGTGCAGTTCATGGTGCTATGAGTGATGTGCAGTTTGTGGTTCTATGAGTGATGTGCAGTTCATGGTGCTATGAGTGGTGTGCAGTTCATGGTGCGATGAGTGGTGTGCAGTTCATGGTAATATGAATGGTGTGCAATTCATGGTGCTATGAGTTTTGTGCAGGTCATGGTGCTGTGAGTGGTGTGCAGTTCATGGTGCTATGAGTGGTGTGCAGTTCATGGTGCTATGAGGGATGTGCAGTTCATGGTGCTATGAGTGATGTGCAGATCATGGTGCTATGAGTGATGTGCAGTTCATGGTGCTATGAGTGATGTGCAGTTTGTGGTGCTATGAGTGATGCGCAGTTTTTGGTGCTACTAGTGGTGTGGTATGAATGGTGTGCAGTTCATGGTGCTATGAGTGGTGTGCAGTTCATGGTGCTATGAATGATGTGTAGTTTGTGGTGCTATGAGTGGTGTGCAGTTCATGGTGCTATGAGTGATGTGCATTTCATGGCGCTATGAGTGATGTGCAGTTCATGGTGCTATTAGTGGTGTGGAGTTCTTGGTGCTATGTGTGATGTGCAGTTCATGGTGCTATGAGTGGTGTGCAGTTCATGGTAATATGAGTGGTGTGCAGTTCATGGTGCTATGAGTTATGTGCAGTTCATGGTGCTATGAGTGATGTGCAGTTCATGGTGCTATGAGTGGTGTGGAGTTCATGGTGCTATTCGTGGTGTGGAGTTCATGGTGCTATGTGTGATGTGCAGTCCATGGTGCTTTGAGTGATGTGCAGTTCGTGGTGCTATGAATGGTGTGCAGTTCATGGTGCTATGAGTGGTGTGCAGTTCATGGTGCTATGAGTGATGTACAGTTTGTAGTGCTATGAGTGGTGTGCAGTTCATGGTGCTATGAGTGGTGTGCAGTTCATGGTGCTGTGGGTGGTGTTCAGTTCATGGTGCTATGAGTGGTGTGCAGTTCATGGTGCTATAAGTGATGTGCAGTTCATGGTGCTATGAGTGGTCTGCAGTTCATGGTAATATGAGTGGTGTGCAGTTCATGGTGTTATGAGTGGAGTGCAGTTCATGGTGCTATGAGTGCTCTGCAGTTCATGGTGCTGTGAGTGGTGTGCAGTTCATGGTGCTATGAGTGGTGTGCAGTTCATGGTGCTATAAGTGATGTGCAGTTCATGGTGCTATGAGTAGTCTGCAGTTCATGGTAACATGAGTGGTGTGCAGTTCATGGTGTTATGAGTGGAGTGCAGTTCATGGTGCTATGAGTGCTGTGCAGTTCATGGTGCTATGAGTGATGTGCAGTTTGTGGTGCTATGAGTGATGTGCAGTTCATGGTGCTATGAGTGGTGTGCAGTCATGTTGGTATGAGTGATGTGCAGTTTGTGGTGCTATGAGTGGTGTGCAGTTTATGGTGCTATGAGTGATATGCAGTTCATGGTGCTAGGAGTGATGTGCAGTTCATGGTGCTATCAGTGATGTGCAGTTCATGGTGCTATGAGTGGTGTGCAGTCATGGTGCTATGAGTGATGTGCAGTTTGTGGTGCTATGAGTGGTGTGCAGTTCATGGTGATATGAGTGTTGTGCAGTTCATGGTAATATGACTGGCGTGCAGTTCATGGTGCTATGAGTTATGTGCAGTTCATGGTGCTATGAGTGGTGTGCCGTTCATGGTGCTATGAGTGATGTGCAGTTAATGGTGCTATGAGTGGTGTGCAGTGCATGGTACTATGAGTGATGTGCAGTTTGTAGTGCTATGAGTGGTGTGCAGTGCTATGAGTGGTGTACAGTTCATGGTGCTATGAGTTGTGTGCAGTTCAAGGTGATATTAGTGGTGTGCAGTTTAAGGTGCTATGAGTGATGTGCAGTTTGTGGTGCTATGAGTGGTGTGCAGTTCATGGTGCTATTAGTGGTGTGCAGTTCATGGTGCTATGAGTGGTGTGCAGTTCATGGTGCTATGAGGGATGTGCAGTTCATGATGCTATGAGTGATGTGCAGTTCATGGTGCTATGAGTGATGTGCAGTTAATGGTGCTATGAGTGATGTGCAGTTCATGGTGCTATGAGTGATGTGCAGTTTGTGGTGCTATGAGTGATGCGCAGTTTGTGGTGCTATGAGTGGCATGGTATGAATGGTGTGCAGTTCATGGTGCTATGAGTGGTGTGCAGTTCATGGTGCTATGAATGATGTGCAGTTCGTGGTGCTATGAATGGTGTGCAGTTAATTGTGCTATGAGTGATATGCAGTTCATGGTGCTATGAGTGGTGTGCAGATCATGGTGCTATGAGTGGTGTGCAGTTCATGGTGCTGTGAGTGATGTGCAGTTCATGGCGCTATGAGTGGTGTGCAGTTCATGGTGCTATGAGTGATGTTCAGTTTGTAGTGCTATGAGTGCTGTGCAGTTCATGGTGCTATGAGTGATGTGCAGTTTGTGGTTCTATGAGTGATGTGCAGTTCATGGTGCTATGAGTGGTGTGCAGTTCATGGTGCTGTGAGTGGTGTGCAGTTCATGGTGCTATAAGTGATGTGCAGTTCATGGTGCTATGAGTTTTGTGCAGTTCATGGTGCTGTGAGTGGTCTGCAGTTCATGGTGCTATGAGTGGTGTGCAGTTCATGGTGCTATAAGTGATGTGCAGTTCATGGTGCTATGAGTGGTGTGAAGTTCATGGTGCTATGAGTGATGTGCAGTTTGTGGTGCTATGAGTGGTGTGCAGTTCATGGTGCTATGAGTGATGTGCAGCTCATGTTGCTATGAGTGATGTGCAGTTCATGGTAATATGAGTGGTGTGCAGTTCATGGTACTATGCGTGATGTGCAGTTCATGGTGCTTTGAGTGATGTGCAGTTCGTGGTGCTATGAATGGTGTGCAGTTCATGGTGTTATGAGCGATATGCAGTTCATGGTGCTATGAGTGGTGTGCAGTTCATGGTGATATGAGTGGTGTTCAGTTCATGGTGCTGTGAGTGATATGCAGTTCATGGTGCTACGAGTGGTGTGCAGTTCATGGTGACGTGAGTGATGTGCAGTTCATGGCGCTATGAGTGCTGAGCAGTTCATGGTGCTATGAGTGATGTACAGTTTGTAGAGCTATGAGTGGTGTGCAGTTCATGGTGCTATGAGTGGTGTGCAGTTCATGGTGCTATGAGTGGTGTGCAGTTCATGGTGCTGTGAGTGGTGTGCAGTTCATGGTGCTATGAGTGGTGTGCAGTTCATGGTGCTATAAGTGATGTGCAGTTCATGGTGCTATGAGTGGTCTGCAGTTCATGGTAATATGAGTGGTGTGCAGTTCATGGTGTTATGAGTGGAGTGCAGTTCATGGTGCTATGAGTGCTGTGCAGTTCATGGTGTTATGAGCGATATGCAGTTCATGGTGCTATGAGTGGTGTGCAGTTCATGGTGATATGTGTGATGTGCAGCCCATGGTGCTTTGAGTGATGTGCAGTTCGTGGTGCTATGAATGGTGTGCAGTTCATGGTGCTATGAGTGGTGTGCAGTTCATGGTGCTATGAGTGATGTACAGTTTGTAGTGCTATGAGTGGTGTGCAGTTCATGGTGCTATGAGTGGTGTGCAGTTCATGGTGCTGTGGGTGGTGTTCAGTTCATGGTGTTATGAGTGGTGTGCAGTTCATGGTGCTATAAGTGATGTGCAGTTCATGGTGCTATGAGTGGTCTGCAGTTCATGGTGTTATGAGTGGAGTGCAGTTCATGGTGCTATGAGTGCTGTGCAGTTCATGGTGCTGTGAGTGGTGTGCAGTTCATGGTGCTATGAGTGGTGTGCAGTTCATGGTGCTATAAGTGATGTGCAGTTATTGGTGCTATGAGTAGTCTGCAGTTCATGGTAATATGAGTGGTGTGCAGTTCATGGTGTTATGAGTGGAGTGCAGTTCATGGTGCTATGAGTGCTGTGCAGTTCATGGTGCTATGAGTGATGTGCAGTTTGTGGTGCTATGAGTGATGTGCAGTTCATGGTGCTATGAGTGGTGTGCAGTCATGTTGGTATGAGTGATGTGCAGTTTGTGGTGCTATGAGTGATGTGCAGTTCATGGCGCTATGAGTGATGTGCAGTTCATGGTGCTATGAGTGGTGTGGAGTTCATGGTGCTATGAGTGATGTGCAGTTCATGGTGCTATGAGTGATGTGCAGTTCATGTTGCTATGAGTGATGTGCAGTTCATGGTGCTATAAGTGGTGTGAAGTTCATGGTGCTATGAGTGATGTGCAGTTTGTGGTGCTATGAGTGGTGTGCAGTTCATGGTGCTATGAGTGGTGTGCAGTTCATGGTGCGATGAGTGGTGTGCAGTTCATGGTGCTGTGAGTGGTGTGCAGTTCATGGTGCTATAAGTGATGTGCAGTTCATGGTGCTATGAGTGGTCTGCAGATCATGGTAACATGAGTGGTATGCAGTTCATGGTGTTATGAGTGGAGTGCAGTTCATGGTGCTATGAGTGATGTGCAGTTTGTGGTGCTATGAGTGATGCGCAGTTTTTGGTGCTACTAGTGGTGTGGTATGAATGGTGTGCAGTTCATGGTGCTATGAGTGGTGTGCAGTTCATGGTGCTATGAATGATGTGTAGTTTGTGGTGCTATGAGTGGTGTGCAGTTCATGGTGCTATGAGTGATGTGCATTTCATGGCGCTATGAGTGATGTGCAGTTCATGGTGCTATTAGTGGTGTGGAGTTCTTGGTGCTATGTGTGATGTGCAGTTCATGGTGCTATGAGTGGTGTGCAGTTCATGGTAATATGAGTGGTGTGCAGTTCATGGTGCTATGAGTTATGTGCAGTTCATGGTGCTATGAGTGATGTGCAGTTCATGGTGCTATGAGTGGTGTGGAGTTCATGGTGCTATGAGTGATGTGCAGTTCATGGTGCTATGAGTGATGTGCAGTTCATGTTGCTATGAGTGATGTGCAGTTCATGGTGCTATAAGTGGTGTGAAGTTCATGGTGCTATGAGTAATGTGCAGTTTGTGGTGCTATGAGTGGTGTGCAGTTCATGGTGCTATGAGTGGTGTGCAGTTCATGGTGCGATGAGTGGTGTGCAGTTCATGGTGCTGTGAGTGGTGTGCAGTTCATGGTGCTATAAGTGATGTGCAGTTCATGGTGCTATGAGTGGTCTGCAGTTCATGGTAACATGAGTGGTATGCAGTTCATGGTGTTATGAGTGGAGTGCAGTTCATGGTGCTATGAGTGCTGTGCAGTTCATGGTGCTATGAGTGATGTACAGTTTGCAGTGCTATGAGTGGTGTGCAGTTCATGGTGTTATGAGTGGTGTGCAGTTCATGGTGCTATGAGTGGTGTGCAGTTCATGGTGCTATGAGTGGTGTGCAGTTCATGGTGTTGTGAGTGGTGTGCAGTTCATGGTGCTATGAGTGGTGTGCAGTTCATGGTGCTGTGAGTGATGTGCAGTTCATGGTGCTATAAGTGATGTGCAGTTCATGGTGCTATGAGTGGTGTGCAGTTCATGGTGCTATGAGTGGTGTGCAGTTCATGGTGCTATGAGTGGTGTGCAGTTCATGATGCTATGAGTGATGTGCAGTTCATGGTGCTATGAGTGATGTGCAGTTCATGGTGCTGTGAGTGATGTGCAGTTCATGGTGCTATGAGTGATGTGCAGTTTGTGGTGCTATGAGTGATGCGCAGTTTGTGGTGCATTGAGTGGTGTGGTATGAATGGTGTGCAGTTCATGGTGCTATGAATGATGTGTAGTTGTGTGGTGCTATGAGTGGTGTGCAGTTCATGGTGCTATGAGTGGTGTGCAGTTCATGGTGCAATGAGTGGTGTGCAGTTCATGGTGCTATGAATGATGTGTAGTTGTGTGGTGCTATGAGTGGTGTGCAGTTCATGGTGCTATGAGTGGTGTGCAGTTCATGGTGCTATGAGTGGTGTGCAGTTCATGGTGCTATGAGTTATGTGCAGTTCATGGTGCTATGAGTGGTGTGCAGTTCATGGTGCTATGAGTGATGTGCAGTTCATGGTGCTATGAGTGGTGTGAAGTTCATGGTGCTATGAGTGATGTGCAGTTTGTGGCGCTATGAGTTGTGTGCAGTTCATGGTGCTATGAGTGATGTGCAGCTCAAGTTGCTATGAGTGATGTGCAATTCATGGTAATATGAGTGGTGTGCAGTTCATGGTACTATGAGTGATATGCAGTTCATGGTGCTATGAGTGGTGTGCAGTTCATGGTGCTATGAGTGGTGTGCAGTTCATGGTGCTATGAGTGGTGTGCAGTTCATGGTGCTATGAGTGGTGTGCAGTTCATGGTGCTATGAGTGATGTACAGTTTGCAGTGCTATGAGTGGTGTGCAGTTCATGGTGCTATGAGTGGTGTGCAGTTCATGGTGCTATGAGTGGTGTGCAGTTCATGGTGTTGTGAGTGGTGTGCAGTTCATGGTGCTATGAGTGGTGTGCAGTTCATGGTGCTAAAAGTGATGTGCAGTTCATGGTGCTATGAGTGGTGTGCAGTGCATGGTGCTATGAGTGGTGTGCAGTTCACGGTGCTATGAGTGGTGTGCAGTTCATGACGCTATGAGTGATGTGCAGTTCATGGTGCTATGAGTGATGTGCAGTTCATGGTGCTGTGAGTGATGTGCAGTTCATGGTGCTATGAGTGATGTGCAGTTTGTGGTGCTATGAGTGATGCGCAGTTTGTGGTGCTTTGAGTGGTGTGGTATGAATGGTGTGCAGTTCATGGTGCTATGAGTGGTGTGCAGTTCATGGTGCTATGAATGATGTGTAGTTTGTGGTGCTATGAGTGGTGTGCAGTTCATGGTGCTATGAGTGATATGCAGTTCATGGTGCTATGAGTGGTGTGCAGTTCATGGTGCTATGAGTGGTGTGCAGTTCATGGTGCTATGAGTGGTGTGCAGTTCATGGTGCTATGAGTGGTGTGCAGTTCATGGTGCTATGAGTGATGTACAGTTTGCAGTGCTATGAGTGGTGTGCAGTTCATGGTGCTATGAGTGGTGTGCAGTTCATGGTGCTATGAGTGGTGTGCAGTTCATGGTGTTGTGAGTGGTGTGCAGTTCATGGTGCTATGAGTGGTGTGCAGTTCATGGTGCTATAAGTGATGTGCAGTTCATGGTGCTATGAGTGGTGTGCAGTTCATGGTGCTATGAGTGGTGTGCAGTTCATGGTGCTATGAGTGGTGTGCAGTTCATGATGCTATGAGTGATGTGCAGTTCATGGTGCTATGAGTGATGTGCAGTTCATGGTGCTGTGAGTGATGTGCAGTTCATGGTGCTATGAGTGATGTGCAGTTTGTGGTGCTATGAGTGATGGGCAGTTTGTGGTGCTTTGAGTGGTGTGGTATGAATGGTGTGCAGTTCATGGTGCTATGAGTGGTGTGCAGTTCACGGTGCTATGAATGATGTGTAGTTTGTGGTGCTATGAGTGGTGTGCAGTTCATGGTGCTATGAGTGGTGTGCAGTTCATGGTGCTATGAGTGGTGTGCAGTTCATGGTGCTATGAGTTATGTGCAGTTCATGGTGCTATGAGTGGTGTGCAGTTCATGGTGCTATGAGTGATGTGCAGTTCATGGTGCTATGAGTGGTGTGAAGTTCATGGTGCTATGAGTGATGTGCAGTTTGTGGTGCTATGAGTTGTGTGCAGTTCATGGTGCTATGAGTGATGTGCAGCTCATGTTGCTATGAGTGATGTGCAGTTCATGGTAATATGAGTGGTGTGCAGTTCATGGTACTATGAGTGATGTGCAGCTCATGTTGCTATGAGTGATGTGCAGTTCATGGTGCTATGAGTGGTGTGCAGTTAATGGTGCTATGAGTGGTGTGCAGTTCATGGTGCTATGAGTTATGTGCAGTTCATGGTGCTATGAGTGGTGTGCAGTTCATGGTTTTATGAGTGATGTGCAGTTCATGGTGCTATGAGTGGTGTGAAGTTCATGGTGCTATGAGTGATGTGCAGTTCATGGTGCTATGAGTGATGTGTAGTTCATGGTGCTATGAGTGGTGTGAAGTTCATGGTGCTATGAGTGATGTGCAGTTTGTGGTGCTGTGAGTTGTGTGCAGTTCATGGTGCTATGAGTGATGTGCAGCTCATGTTGCTATGAGTGATGTGCAGTTCATGGTAATATGAGTGGTGTGCAGTTCATGGTACTATGAGTGATATGCAGTTCATGGTGCTATGAGTGGTGTGCAGTTCATGGTGCTATGAGTGGTGTGCAGTTCATGGTGCTATGAGTGGTGTGCAGTTCATGGTGCTATGAGTGGTGTGCAGTTCATGGTGCTATGAGTGATGTACAGTTTGCAGTGCTATGAGTGGTGTGCAGTTCATGGTGCTATGAGTGGTGTGCAGTTCATGGTGCTATGAGTGGTGTGCAGTTCATGGTGTTGTGAGTGGTGTGCAGTTCATGGTGCTATGAGTGATGTGCAGTTCATGGTGCTATGAGTGATGTGCAGTTTGTGGTGCTATGAGTGATGCGCAGTTTGTGGTGCTTTGAGTGGTGTGGTATGAATGGTGTGCAGTTCATGGTGCTATGAGTGGTGTGCAGTTCATGGTGCTATGAATGATGTGTAGTTTGTGGTGCTATGAGTGGTGTGCAGTTCATGGTGCTATGAGTGATATGCAGTTCATGGTGCTATGAGTGGTGTGCAGTTCATGGTGCTATGAGTGGTGTGCAGTTCATGGTGCTATGAGTTATGTGCAGTTCATGGTGCTATGAGTGGTGTGCAGTTCATGGTGCTATGAGTGATGTGCAGTTCATGGTGCTATGAGTGGTGTGAAGTTCATGGTGCTATGAGTGATGTGCAGTTTGTGGTGCTATGAGTTGTGTGCAGTTCATGGTGCTATGAGTGATGTGCAGCTCATGTTGCTATGAGTGATGTGCAGTTCATGGTAATAGGAGTGGTGTGCAGATCATGGTACTATGAGTGATATGCAGTTCATGGTGCTATGAGTGGTGTGCAGTTCATGGTGCTATGAGTGGTGTGCAGTTCATGGTGCTATGAGTGGTGTGCAGTTCATGGTGCTATGAGTGGTGTGCAGTTCATGGTGCTATGAGTGATGTACAGTTTGCAGTGCTATGAGTGGTGTGCAGTTCATGGTGCTATGAGTGGTGTGCAGTTCATGGTGCTATGAGTGGTGTGAAGTTCATGGTGTTGTGAGTGGTGTGCAGTTCATGGTGCTATGAGTGGTGTGCAGTTCATGGTGCTATAAGTGATGTTTAGTTCATGGTGCTATGAGTGGTGTGCAGTTCATGGTGCTATGAGTGGTGTGCAGTTCATGGTGCTATGAGTGGTGTGCAGTTCATGATGCTATGAGTGATGTGCAGTTCATGGTGCTATGAGTGATGTGCAGTTCATGGTGCTGTGAGTGATGTGCAGTTCATGGTGCTATGAGTGATGTGCAGTTTGTGGTGCTATGAGTGATGCGCAGTTTGTGGTGCTTTGAGTGGTGTGGTATGAATGGTGTGCTGTTCATGGTGCTATGAGTGGTGTGCAGTTCATGGTGCTATGAATGATGTGTAGTTTGTGGTGCTATGAGTGGTGTGCAGTTCATGGTGCTATGAGTGGTGTGCAGTTCATGGTGCTATGAGTGGTGTGCAGTTCATGGTAATATGAGTGGTGTGCAGTTCATGGTGCTATGAGTGATATGCAGTTCATGGTGCTATGAGTGGTGTGCAGTTAATGGTGCTATGAGTGGTGTGCAGTTTATGGTGCTATGAGTGGTGTGCAGTTCATGGTGCTATGAGTGGTGTCCAGTTCATGGTGTTGTGAGTGGTGTGCAATTCATGGTGCTATGAATGGTGTGCAGTTCATGGTGCTATAAGTGATGTGCAGTTCATGGTGCTATGAGTGGTGTGCAGTTCATGGTGCTATGAGTGATGTGCAGTTCATGGTGCTGTGAGTGATGTGCAGTTCATGGTGCTATGAGTGATGTGCAGTTTGTGGTGCTATGAGTGATGCGCAGTTTGTGGTGCATTGAGTGGTGTGGTATGAATGGTGTGCAGTTCATGGTGCTATGAGTGGTGTGCAGTTCATGGTGCTATGAATGATGTGTAGTTTGTGGTGCTATGAGTGGTGTGCAGTTCATGGTGCTATGAGTGGTGTGCAGTTCATGGTGCTATGAGTGGTGTGCAGTTCATGGTGCTATGAGTTATGTGCAGTTCATGGTGCTATGAGTGGTGTGCAGTTCATGGTGCTATGAGTGATGTGCAGTTCATGGTGCTATGAGTGGTGTGAAGTTCATGGTGCTATGAGTGATGTGCAGTTTGTGGCGCTATGAGTTGTGTGCAGCTCAAGTTGCTATGAGTGATGTGCAGTTCATGGTAATATGAGTGGTGTGCAGTTCATGGTGCTATGAGTGATGTGCAGCTCATGTTGCTATGAGTGGTGTGCAGTTCATGGTGCTATGAGTGGTGTGCAGTTCATGGTGCTATGAGTGCTGTGCAGTTCATGGTGCTATGAGTTATGTGCAGTTCATGGTGCTATGAGTGGTGTGCAGTTCATGGTTTTATGAGTGATGTGCAGTTCATGGTGCTATGAGTGGTGTGAAGTTCATGGTGCTATGAGTGATGTGCAGTTCATGGTGCTATGAGTGATGTGTAGTTCATGGTGCTATGAGTGGTGTGAACTTCATGGTGCTATGAGTGATGTGCAGTTTGTGGTGCTATGAGTTGTGTGCAGTTCATGGTGCTATGAGTGATGTGCAGCTCATGTTGCTATGAGTGATGTGCAGTTCATGGTAATATGAGTGGTGTGCAGTTCATGGTACTATGAGTGATATGCATTTCATGGTGCTATGAGTGATGTGCAGTTTGTGGTGCTATGAGTGGTGTGCAGTTCATGATGCTATGAGTGATGTGCAGTTCATGGTAATATGAGTGGTGTGCAGTTCATGGTACTATGAGTGATATGCAGTTCATGGTGCTGTGAGTGGTGTGCAGTTCATGGTGCTATGAGTGGTGTGCAGTTCATGGTGCTATGAGTGGTGTGCAGTTCATGGTGCTATGAGTGGTGTGCAGTTCATGGTGCTATGAGTGATGTACAGTTTGCAGTGCTATGAGTGGTGTGCAGTTCATGGTGCTATGAGTGGTGTGCAGTTCATGGTGCTATGAGTGGTGTGCAGTTCATGGTGTTGTGAGTGGTGTGCAGTTCATGGTGCTATTAGTTCATGGTGCTATGAGTGATGTGCAGTTTGTGGTGCTATGAGTGATGCGCAGTTTGTGGTGCTTTGAGTGGTGTGGTATAAATGGTGTGCAGTTCATGGTGCTATGAGTGGTGTTCAGTTCATGGTGCTATGAATGATGTGTAGTTTGTGGTGCTATGAGTGGTGTGCAGTTCATGGTGCTATGAGTGATATGCAGTTCATGGTGCTATGAGTGGTGTGCAGTTCATGGTGCTGTGAGTGATGTGCAGTTCATGGTGCTATGAGTGATGTGCAGTTTGTGGTGCTATGAGTGATGCGCAGTTTGTGGTGCTTTGAGTGGTTTGGTATGAATGGTGTGCAGTTCATGGTGCTATGAATGATGTGTAGTTTGTGGTGCTATGAGTGGTGTGCAGTTTGTGGTGCTATGAGTGGTGTGCAGTTCATGGTGCTATGAGTGGTGTGCAGTTCTTGGTAATATGAGTGGTGTGCAGTTCATTGTGCTATGAGTTATGTGCAGTTCATGGTGCTATGAGTGGTGTGCAGTTCATGGTGCTATGAGTGATATGCAGTTCATGTTGCTATGAGTGGTGTGCAGTTCATGGTGCTATGAGTGGTGTGCAGTTCATGGTGCTATGAGTGGTGTGCAGTTCATGGTGCTATGAGTGGTGTGCAGTTCATGGTTTGTGAGTGGTGTGCAGTTCATGGTGCTATGAATGGTGTGCAGTTCATGGTGCTATAAGTGATGTGCAGTTCATGGTGCTATGAGTGGTGTGCAGTTCATGGTGCTATGAGTGGTGTGCAGTTCATGGTGCTATGAGTGGTGTGCAGTTCATGATGCTATGAGTGATGTGCAGTTCATGGTGCTATGAGTGATGTGCAGTTCTTGGTGCTGTGAGTGATGTGCAGTTCATGGTGCTATGAGTGATGTGCAGTTTGTGGTGCTATGAGTGATGCGCAGTTTGTGGTGCATTGAGTGGTGTGGTATGAATGGTGTGCAGTTCATGGTGCTATGAGTGGTGTGCAGTTCATGGTGCTGTGAATGATATGTAGTTTGTGGTGCTATGAGTGGTGTGCAGTTCATGGTGCTATGAGTGGTGTGCAGTTCATGGTGCTATGAGTCGTGTGCAGTTCATGGTGCTATGAGTTATGTGCAGTTCATGGTGCTATGAGTGGTGTGCAGTTCATGGCGCTATGAGTGATGTGCAGTTCATGGTGCTATGAGTGGTGTGAAGTTCATAGTGCTATGAGTGATGTGCAGTTTGTGGCGCTATGAGTTGTGTGCAGTTAATGGTGCTATGAGTGATGTGCAGCTCAAGTTGCTATGAGTGATGTGCAGTTCATGGTAATATGAGTGGTGTGCAGTTCATGGTTTTATGAGTGATGTGCAGTTCATGGTGCTATGAGTGGTGTGAAGTTCATGGTGCTATGAGTGATGTGCAGTTCATGGTGCTATGAGTGATGTGTAGTTCATGGTGCTATGAGTGGTGTGAAGTTCATGGTACTATGAGTGATATGCAGTTCATGGTGCTATGAGTGGTGTGCAGTTCATGGTGCTATGAGTGGTGTGCAGTTCATGGTGCTATGAGTGGTGTGCAGTTCATGGTGCTATGAGTGGTGTGCAGTTCATGGTGCTATGAGTGGTGTGCAGTTCATGGTGCTATGAGTGATGTACAGTTTGCAGTGCTATGAGTGGTGTGCAGTTCATGGTGTTATGAGTGGTGTGCAGTTCATGGTGCTATGAGTGGTGTGCAGTTCATGGTGCTATGAGTGGTGTGCAGTTCATGGTGTTGTGAGTGGTGTGCAGTTCATGGTGCTATGAGTGGTGTGCAGTTCATGGTGCTGTGAGTGATGTGCAGTTCATGGTGCTATAAGTGATGTGCAGTTCATGGTGCTATGAGTGGTGTGCAGTTCATGGTGCTATGAGTGGTGTGCAGTTCATGGTGCTATGAGTGGTGTGCAGTTCATGATGCTATGAGTGATGTGCAGTTCATGGTGCTATGAGTGATGTGCAGTTTGTGGTGCTATGAGTGATGCGCAGTTTGTGGTGCATTGAGTGGTGTGGTATGAATGGTGTGCAGTTCATGGTGCTATGAATGATGTGTAGTTGTGTGGTGCTATGAGTGGTGTGCAGTTCATGGTGCTATGAGTGGTGTGCAGTTCATGGTGCAATGAGTGGTGTGCAGTTCATGGTGCTATGAATGATGTGTAGTTGTGTGGTGCTATGAGTGGTGTGCAGTTCATGGTGCTATGAGTGGTGTGCAGTTCATGGTGCTATGAGTGGTGTGCAGTTCATGGTGCTATGAGTTATGTGCAGTTCATGGTGCTATGAGTGGTGTGCAGTTCATGGTGCTATGAGTGATGTGCAGTTCATGGTGCTATGAGTGGTGTGAAGTTCATGGTGCTATGAGTGATGTGCAGTTTGTGGCGCTATGAGTTGTGTGCAGTTCATGGTGCTATGAGTGATGTGCAGCTCAAGTTGCTATGAGTGATGTGCAATTCATGGTAATATGAGTGGTGTGCAGTTCATGGTACTATGAGTGATATGCAGTTCATGGTGCTATGAGTGGTGTGCAGTTCATGGTGCTATGAGTGGTGTGCAGTTCATGGTGCTATGAGTGGTGTGCAGTTCATGGTGCTATGAGTGGTGTGCAGTTCATGGTGCTATGAGTGATGTACAGTTTGCAGTGCTATGAGTGGTGTGCAGTTCATGGTGCTATGAGTGGTGTGCAGTTCATGGTGCTATGAGTGGTGTGCAGTTCATGGTGTTGTGAGTGGTGTGCAGTTCATGGTGCTATGAGTGGTGTGCAGTTCATGGTGCTAAAAGTGATGTGCAGTTCATGGTGCTATGAGTGGTGTGCAGTGCATGGTGCTATGAGTGGTGTGCAGTTCACGGTGCTATGAGTGGTGTGCAGTTCATGACGCTATGAGTGATGTGCAGTTCATGGTGCTATGAGTGATGTGCAGTTCATGGTGCTGTGAGTGATGTGCAGTTCATGGTGCTATGAGTGATGTGCAGTTTGTGGTGCTATGAGTGATGCGCAGTTTGTGGTGCTTTGAGTGGTGTGGTATGAATGGTGTGCAGTTCATGGTGCTATGAGTGGTGTGCAGTTCATGGTGCTATGAATGATGTGTAGTTTGTGGTGCTATGAGTGGTGTGCAGTTCATGGTGCTATGAGTGATATGCAGTTCATGGTGCTATGAGTGGTGTGCAGTTCATGGTGCTATGAGTGGTGTGCAGTTCATGGTGCTATGAGTGGTGTGCAGTTCATGGTGCTATGAGTGGTGTGCAGTTCATGGTGCTATGAGTGATGTACAGTTTGCAGTGCTATGAGTGGTGTGCAGTTCATGGTGCTATGAGTGGTGTGCAGTTCATGGTGCTATGAGTGGTGTGCAGTTCATGGTGTTGTGAGTGGTGTGCAGTTCATGGTGCTATGAGTGGTGTGCAGTTCATGGTGCTATAAGTGATGTGCAGTTCATGGTGCTATGAGTGGTGTGCAGTTCATGGTGCTATGAGTGGTGTGCAGTTCATGGTGCTATGAGTGGTGTGCAGTTCATGATGCTATGAGTGATGTGCAGTTCATGGTGCTATGAGTGATGTGCAGTTCATGGTGCTGTGAGTGATGTGCAGTTCATGGTGCTATGAGTGATGTGCAGTTTGTGGTGCTATGAGTGATGGGCAGTTTGTGGTGCTTTGAGTGGTGTGGTATGAATGGTGTGCAGTTCATGGTGCTATGAGTGGTGTGCAGTTCAC
This sequence comes from Lampris incognitus, assembly GCF_029633865.1. Lineage (NCBI taxonomy): Eukaryota > Metazoa > Chordata > Actinopteri > Lampriformes > Lampridae > Lampris > Lampris incognitus. Next base: position 55,312 of record NW_026611255.1, read on the forward strand.
GGTGCTATGAATGATGTGTAGTTTGTGGTGCTATGAGTGGTGTGCAGTTCATGGTGCTATGAGTGGTGTGCAGTTCATGGTGCTATGAGTGGTGTGCAGTTCATGGTGCTATGAGTTATGTGCAGTTCATGGTGCTATGAGTGGTGTGCAGTTCAAGGTGCTATGAGTGATGTGCAGTTCATGGTGCTATGAGTGGTGTGAAGTTCATGGTGCTATGAGTGATGTGCAGTTTGTGGTGCTATGAGTTGTGTGCAGTTCATGGTGCTATGAGTGATGTGCAGCTCATGTTGCTATGAGTGATGTGCAGTTCATGGTAATATGAGTGGTGTGCAGTTCATGGTACTATGAGTGATGTGCAGCTCATGTTGCTATGAGTGATGTGCAGTTCATGGTGCTATGAGTGGTGTGCAGTTAATGGTGCTATGAGTGGTGTGCAGTTCATGGTGCTATGAGTTATGTGCAGTTCATGGTGCTATGAGTGGTGTGCAGTTCATGGTTTTATGAGTGATGTGCAGTTCATGGTGCTATGAGTGGTGTGAAGTTCATGGTGCTATGAGTGATGTGCAGTTCATGGTGCTATGAGTGATGTGTAGTTCATGGTGCTATGAGTGGTGTGAAGTTCATGGTGCTATGAGTGATGTGCAGTTTGTGGTGCTATGAGTTGTGTGCAGTTCATGGTGCTATGAGTGATGTGCAGCTCATGTTGCTATGAGTGATGTGCAGTTCATGGTAATATGAGTGGTGTGCAGTTCATGGTACTATGAGTGATATGCAGTTCATGGTGCTATGAGTGGTGTGCAGTTCATGGTGCTATGAGTGGTGTGCAGTTCATGGTGCTATGAGTGGTGTGCAGTTCATGGTGCTATGAGTGGTGTGCAGTTCATGGTGCTATGAGTGATGTACAGTTTGCAGTGCTATGAGTGGTGTGCAGTTCATGGTGCTATGAGTGGTGTGCAGTTCATGGTGCTATGAGTGGTGTGCAGTTCATGGTGTTGTGAGTGGTGTGCAGTTCATGGTGCTATGAGTGATGTGCAGTTCATGGTGCTATGAGTGATGTGCAGTTTGTGGTGCTATGAGTGATGCGCAGTTTGTGGTGCTTTGAGTGGTGTGGTATGAATGGTGTGCAGTTCATGGTGCTATGAGTGGTGTGCAGTTCATGGTGCTATGAATGATGTGTAGTTTGTGGTGCTATGAGTGGTGTGCAGTTCATGGTGCTATGAGTGATATGCAGTTCATGGTGCTATGAGTGGTGTGCAGTTCATGGTGCTATGAGTGGTGTGCAGTTCATGTTGCTATGAGTTATGTGCAGTTCATGGTGCTATGAGTGGTGTGCAGTTCATGGTGCTATGAGTGATGTGCAGTTCATGGTGCTATGAGTGGTGTGAAGTTCATGGTGCTATGAGTGATGTGCAGTTTGTGGTGCTATGAGTTGTGTGCAGTTCATGGTGCTATGAGTGATGTGCAGCTCATGTTGCTATGAGTGATGTGCAGTTCATGGTAATAGGAGTGGTGTGCAGATCATGGTACTATGAGTGATATGCAGTTCATGGTGCTATGAGTGGTGTGCAGTTCATGGTGCTATGAGTGGTGTGCAGTTCATGGTGCTATGAGTGGTGTGCAGTTCATGGTGCTATGAGTGGTGTGCAGTTCATGGTGCTATGAGTGGTGTGAAGTTCATGGTGTTGTGAGTGGTGTGCAGTTCATGGTGCTATGAGTGGTGTGCAGTTCATGGTGCTATAAGTGATGTTTAGTTTATGGTGCTATGAGTGGTGTGCAGTTCATGGTGCTATGAGTGGTGTGCAGTTCATGGTGCTATGAGTGGTGTGCAGTTCATGGTGCTATGAGTTATGTGCAGTTCATGGTGCTATGAGTGGTGTGCAGTTCATGGTGCTATGAGTGATGTGCAGTTCATGGTGCTATGAGTGGTGTGAAGTTCATGGTGCTATGAGTGATGTGCAGTTTGTGGTGCTATGAGTTGTGTGCAGTTCATGGTGCTATGAGTGATGTGCAGCTCATGTTGCTATGAGTGATGTGCAGTTCATGGTAATAGGAGTGGTGTGCAGATCATGGTACTATGAGTGATATGCAGTTCATGGTGCTATGAGTGGTGTGCAGTTCATGGTGCTATGAGTGGTGTGCAGTTCATGGTGCTATGAGTGGTGTGCAGTTCATGGTGCTATGAGTGGTGTGCAGTTCATGGTGCTATGAGTGGTGTGAAGTTCATGGTGTTGTGAGTGGTGTGCAGTTCATGGTGCTATGAGTGGTGTGCAGTTCATGGTGCTATAAGTGATGTTTAGTTCATGGTGCTATGAGTGGTGTGCAGTTCATGGTGCTATGAGTGGTGTGCAGTTCATGGTGCTATGAGTGGTGTGCAGTTCATGATGCTATGAGTGATGTGCAGTTCATGGTGCTATGAGTGATGTGCAGTTCATGGTGCTGTGAGTGATGTGCAGTTCATGGTGCTATGAGTGATGTGCAGTTTGTGGTGCTATGAGTGATGCGCAGTTTGTGGTGCTTTGAGTGGTGTGGTATGAATGGTGTGCTGTTCATGGTGCTATGAGTGGTGTGCAGTTCATGGTGCTATGAATGATGTGTAGTTTGTGGTGCTATGAGTGGTGTGCAGTTCATGGTGCTATGAGTGGTGTGCAGTTCATGGTGCTATGAGTGGTGTGCAGTTCATGGTAATATGAGTGGTGTGCAGTTCATGGTGCTATGAGTGATATGCAGTTCATGGTGCTATGAGTGGTGTGCAGTTAATGGTGCTATGAGTGGTGTGCAGTTTATGGTGCTATGAGTGGTGTGCAGTTCATGGTGCTATGAGTGGTGTCCAGTTCATGGTGTTGTGAGTGGTGTGCAATTCATGGTGCTATGAATGGTGTGCAGTTCATGGTGCTATAAGTGATGTGCAGTTCATGGTGCTATGAGTGGTGTGCAGTTCATGGTGCTATGAGTGATGTGCAGTTCATGGTGCTGTGAGTGATGTGCAGTTCATGGTGCTATGAGTGATGTGCAGTTTGTGGTGCTATGAGTGATGCGCAGTTTGTGGTGCATTGAGTGGTGTGGTATGAATGGTGTGCAGTTCATGGTGCTATGAGTGGTGTGCAGTTCATGGTGCTATGAATGATGTGTAGTTTGTGGTGCTATGAGTGGTGTGCAGTTCATGGTGCTATGAGTGGTGTGCAGTTCATGGTGCTATGAGTGGTGTGCAGTTCATGGTGCTATGAGTTATGTGCAGTTCATGGTGCTATGAGTGGTGTGCAGTTCATGGTGCTATGAGTGATGTGCAGTTCATGGTGCTATGAGTGGTGTGAAGTTCATGGTGCTATGAGTGATGTGCAGTTTGTGGCGCTATGAGTTGTGTGCAGCTCAAGTTGCTATGAGTGATGTGCAGTTCATGGTAATATGAGTGGTGTGCAGTTCATGGTGCTATGAGTGATGTGCAGCTCATGTTGCTATGAGTGGTGTGCAGTTCATGGTGCTATGAGTGGTGTGCAGTTCATGGTGCTATGAGTGGTGTGCAGTTCATGGTGCTATGAGTTATGTGCAGTTCATGGTGCTATGAGTGGTGTGCAGTTCATGGTTTTATGAGTGATGTGCAGTTCATGGTGCTATGAGTGGTGTGAAGTTCATGGTGCTATGAGTGATGTGCAGTTCATGGTGCTATGAGTGATGTGTAGTTCATGGTGCTATGAGTGGTGTGAACTTCATGGTGCTATGAGTGATGTGCAGTTTGTGGTGCTATGAGTTGTGTGCAGTTCATGGTGCTATGAGTGATGTGCAGCTCATGTTGCTATGAGTGATGTGCAGTTCATGGTAATATGAGTGGTGTGCAGTTCATGGTACTATGAGTGATATGCAGTTCATGGTGCTATGAGTGGTGTGCAGTTCATGGTGCTATGAGTGGTGTGCAGTTCATGGTGCTATGAGTGGTGTGAAGTTCATGGTGCTATGAGTGATGTGCAGTTCATGGTGCTATGAGCGGTGTGAAGTTCATGGTGCTATGAGTGATGTGCAGTTTGTGGTGCTATGAGTTGTGTGCAGTTCATGGTGCTATGAGTGATGTGCAGCTCATGTTGCTATGAGTGATGTGCAGTTCATGGTAATATGAGTGGTGTGC
>NW_026611256.1:0-59067 GCF_029633865.1 Lampris incognitus
TACGACCTCTAGTTACGTTTTAAGCTACGGTCCTCCGTAGTTATAATAGGTTACTTTCCCTGTAACAATAAGCGATCTCCTTCCATAAGCTACCGAATATTGACAAAAGCAGAGTTTAATGTCACATAGCAGTTATAATGTCCATGCTAGCTGACTTTCTGACTTCTGGCTAACGTTAAGCTAGCTCTTACGGCGTTGTTCATACTGCCAATAGCGATCTTAGTTACTCACAACACAAAAACGCACTGACTACAGTCTACCGTTCTCGCGTTGTTTTAAAACCCCACAATGCACAGAGGCGAAAAGTGTAGCGTATCTCCTGCCGCCGGTAGGGGCGCTAATTCAGGAAATGCTGCTGTGAGTCGTACTAGAGCAGTGCTTCCCAACCTTTGTTCCTTGGAGCCCCCCCCCCCCCACACTTGTTTCTAAGAAAAGCTGACCCCCCCCCCCCCCAGCCCGCACACACACGCCGGGAGAAAAGTGACTCATTCCAGATATTTATTTGCAAAAATTAACATCAATTATAGTTTTATCCACCTTTATCTTCAATAAATCTCGTTTTCATCCTCGGAACACCTGTATTTAAATGTCTCTTGTCTTGTATAAGCTTAACTTTTTTCTTTGAACAACCCAACAGAGTAGGCCTGTTGACATCTGACTCAGGCTCACTGACACATCAGCACAGGACTAGTGTTCATCTGACTCAGGCTCACTGACACATCAGCACAGGACTAGTGTTCACCTGACTCAGGCTCACTGAAATGTCACATGTTAGTACTGTTGTAATCTGACATCTGACATCCACGTGCATATCATGTACAGTCGTGAACACTGTTTTTTGACAGACAGAAGGCCTATGTGTTATTTTGACTCTAACAGTAACAATTTTACTGAGTCTGTACCATCCTGTTCATTCATAAACTAATAACACTGTTTTTTGCTTTTTTTTGACAGGCAGTTTGTGTTATTTGGCTCGCACAGTCACCACAACAATAACTTCTTCCTTACATTTTTTACTGAGTCTGCACCATCCTGTTCATTCATAAACCAGTAACGCTGTTTGTTTGTTTGTTTGTTTGTTTGTTTGTTTGTTTGTTTGTTTGTTTGTTTGTTTGTTTGTTTGACAGGCAGTGTGTGTTATTTTGGCACACACACAATAACAATAACTTCTTGCTTACATTTTTTTACCGAGTTTGTGCCATCCTGTTCATTCAGAAACTAACGGCCATCTTGGGCTTGCATGCCTTTGACCAGGGGTGGGATGTCAGGTGCGATGCTTGCGAGAGCCGGCCTAAAGTCCTGGTGTACATCGAGTCTCTTGCGGGCTTTTGTTTTTATGGTTACAAGGGCACTGAAGGCTGTCTCAGACACATATGTAGTGCTGAATGAATGGGAGAATTACCCTTGTAACTGCGTGTTTGGCCAGTCTGGGTGCAAAAGCGTGTCCTTTGACCACCCAAAACGTTTTGTATCCGTTCTCCTGGAAATATTTCTTTGACACCGAGTCGGCTTGAAGGTCAGCAAGCTCATCATAGCAGCAGCCCCATCCGTGCAGCATGTAACAAGGTTCTCGTAGGGCAGATTGTTGGATGAGATATAGGAGTCCACAGCCATAAAGATATCCTGGCCTGTTGTTGTGGTTAGATTGGTAGACACAATAATGTCTTGTTTCAAGCCATCACCGTCAACATATTAAACATAAACGACGAGCACGGACTCGTCTGACACTGTTGTCATTTCATCCAACTGAATGGTAAAGGGAACATTCATAAGCTTCTCATGCAGCTGGTTCTGACAATCCCCAGCCATTTTATCAATTCTGTGTTTGACAGTGTTGTCAGAGAGTGGGGCGGTTTTCACTTTATCAAGCGTGTGTGGGCCACACAGCCTCTCTACAATGTTCAAACAGGCTGGTTTGAGAGGCTGCTCTCCAACAGTGTGTGGCTTTTAAGCCTTGGCCTTGACGCCTCCGTGGCTCTGTGCAAATCACTGCCTGCTCGTTGAAAAGCTTTTCTGATGTCAGTGGATCTTCCTGATAGCGCCACCTGCTTTTTCCTCTCAAGAAAATTCCTGACTTCCACCAATAGTCTCTGGATGTTTTGTCTCTCGGTGTCGTTGCATTTTGCTTGGCTTCATGCTGTCATGAGCTAGTTTCTCACCACACATGACGCATTCTGGCCGAGCCTTGTCCCGTCCTTCCATAAAACCACTGTTAAGGAAGTTCTCGAAATAAAGTCTTACTTTCTTTCTTGACACTGAGTCATCCGCACTTTTACGTTTCTCAGCCATGTTGTTTCATTCATAAAGTGCTGCTGCTGACTGCAGGAACAAACCAAGACGAGCTAACATTAGCTGCTAGCTGACAACACCGCCCGCTCACAGTTCGACAGCGCAGATTGACGGGTCACAGAGGTGTGGTTACTAAGTGTAGCACAACTACATTTTAGAAGGGGGGGGGGACCAAAAATTTATCTTATTTAATGTTTTTATATATAGACTTTTGTATAAAATAGATTATCCAGCAAGTGAGTTATTATGCTTTTATTCAACATGTGCACTTTGACAACCTCTGAGCAGAAAAGCCTCGCGCACCCCCTGTGATCGCCCCCCCAGAGCAGACAAAGCCTCGCGCACCCCCTGGGCTCTCGTGCGCCCCCCCCCCAAGGGGTGCGCGGACCCCAGGTTGGGAACCACTGTTTTAGAGGACAAACGACCTATATGGTCATATAGGTTGGAGGCAGGGGCAATTCTAGGATCAGAGTTTTAGAGGTGCTGAGCACCCAGAGTGCTGGCCGGCCAGGCAAGATAAATTTGGGGGGGGTGGATCAAACCATTTTCGAAGCATGGGGGGGTGCTGTATTTTTGTTGTTAAAATATTACATTTAAACCATATACTGGATATGGTTTTGACATTTCTTCAGCTTATTAAACATGGACATACAGTGAAAAATAAAAAATAAAAAATCTCTTCAATTTTAGGGGTGCTGGGGTTCAATTTAGGGGTGCTGCAGCACCCCCAAAAATGGGCTAGAAACGCCTATGGTTGGAGGTCTTGTTTCTTTTTGATACTGACAATCTACTACTGCAACTTTTTTCATACTTCCCATACTATATCAAAAACAAACAAAAAATATCTCAATGTCAACTTATTAAAATCAATGAAAGAAAAAAAAACAGTTTCTTTCATTACTCTTCCAAACAATTTATACTCTTGTTCAGAAAAAAAAGAAAGAAGCTATGATCACTTGAGAAGCACCGTCGAGCTAACTCTGTGAGGATGAGAACTGACCTGAAACTTGATTTTGAATTAGCCATGCAGAGACGAGATCAAGGCGCCGGCATTCCCCATCCCCTCGCCGTCTTTAAAAGATACCGTTACTAGACCTTTAAAATTATTCATGAGCCTAATTCTAAGCATCACTTCTCCCATTGATCAGCGCTGTCCTTCAGCCGCTGCGGCACACACCAAGAAAAGGTGCGGCCGGTGTGAATGGGGGCGCCTGTGCACATGCTGTGTGCGTGACTGTCTGTATGAAGTACGCCTGTCTGGTGCCATGGTCACTGATCTGTACCAGTCGACTGTGTGTGACCGGGTTCGACTGACACGGAGGCACTGGCCTGTGGAAAACTGTGTGGGATTGCATTGAGCCTCCCAACACAAACTTGCCAGTGCGGACAGTCACGCCAGGCTCACTGTCATCCCCAGAGTGACTGTGGGTCAAAACAACCGCGGGGATGAGGTTTCTTCTCAGCCCTTTGGCAACACCTGGCTCAGATTAGTGCCCAGTGAATGGCACAGACACAAAACGATAACCTTCACATCGTCCGGTATCAGTGGTGGATCTAGAGATTTTTTCCTGGGGTGGCAAAGGGGTGGCAAGACTGTGTCCCAGAGGTGGCAGCTGCCACCCCTTGCCACCCTGTAGATCCGCGCCTGTGAGGGGGAGGGGGATTCTAAATCGGCGACTTCTGTTTGAGATGAGTTTGGTGCGGGTCTCATTGACCTTCACCATGCATGTACATAAAATATACTTTAAAAACATATTATCTGATTTATAAATGGGGTGGCAACAGGGATGGCAAGACTGTGTCCCAGAGGTGGCAGCTGCCACCCCTTGCCACCCTGTAGATCCTCCCCTGTCCGGTATAAACCTTCAGTCCGCCGGTCTGATTGGCCGGTCCGTGTTCGGAGATACCTGATAAACACACGCCTCCATATCTGATATGCTTAATGTCACGAGCGGCCACTTTGTTTCGCCATGCTGCTTTAGATTTTGGTGACTTGGGGGGGTTAATATTGTAGTGAATTCAGGGGGCAGCCGGGAATCCGCCGCAGCCGGGAAGCGAACCCGGGTCCGGGCGACTGCGCTAACTAGTCAGCTAAGAGGCCCAACCCGTTAGCCAAGGGGCTAGCGAGTCTACACATCCGTGGTCGTTACACAACCGCCTATCAGCTCCCTCACGCCCGTGAGTGCACGCGCTTCCGGTGGCCTCAGGTCTCCCACTTCTGACACCAATGCAGCGAATTCAGGGGCAGCTGGGAAGCGAACCTGGGTCGCCCTGCGCTAACCGCTCAACTGAAGGGTCAGGCCCGTTAGCCAACGGGCTAGCGGGTCTACACATCCGTGGTCGTTACAATAACATCTAACACGTAACGCTTTGTGTTATCTAAGACATTAGCCTGACGGAGCTCTTGATGAAATGCTGTGTTTGTCTTGCGCGGTGCGGGTAACGATGCGACCTCTCAGCTGTCAAATCAAGGCAGGGCCTCGCGGCCTTCATTAGCAACATTATGCTGAATCCCGCTACAGGATCAGTGGCCCAGACGTGGACCGGTGGGACTTATTAAAGACTGCATGTCCAATACAAACACCCATACTGCGGAGGGAAAACGGAGAAAACTTCGACGGGACAAAACACCGGCCATCTGCAGCTACAGCAGCAACCGTGGGTGGAGGCACATGTTGTTACGGGTCTAGATAGATCGATGCCATCGGCTATCCACTAGTTTACCTTAGATACACATGACCCGCGCTCAGGAACATGTTACATCACTTTGAATATACTTGGCTGCACTGAGCAACTCGTGTGTGTGTCATTCTTTATAAGATAGCCTACTGAAACATGGTGCCAGAAGTCGGAGAACTTATTTCTTATTTTACTAGCTCGCATGTTTAAGTTTGTAGGCCTGAGTAGGTCACATGTCGGAGGATTCCGATTCAGAGCAAAGTACTTCTGCTGAAGACGTTGTCACAGAGGAGCTAACGCTAGCATTACCGGCGCCGATAGCATCACATACAATGGCAGCTAACGTGAATATTCCACCACCGTCCCCGATGAGCTTCACAGGCGATTGGAGTGTCAATTGGGACATTTTTCGGGCCGAATATGAAGACTACGTCCTCGTCACGGGCATACTTGGCAAGGACAAGAAAATACAAGCGGCTACTCTAAGAAGTGTGATGGGAAGTGAATGCAGGCATATTTACCGCCACAATCTGAACCTCTCAGAAGATGATCAAGGGGATCCTGACGCCATACTGAGAGAGTTGGGGAAATACTTCAAGCCAGCAAAAAACACAATATACGAGAGGTACATTTTCGGGAGTTGCAAGCAGGAGGAAGGAGAATCGTTTGATACCTTTGTGACGAGACTGAGAGAGAGGGCAGCAACCTGTGAGTATGGACAGTTGAAAGATGAAATGATCCGTGATAAGATAGTCCTGGGAGTTGCAAGCGAGGCCGTTAGGCGCAGGCTGTTGAGAGAGAAGGATTTGAACATGGTCACAGCTATTGACATGTGTCGCGCAGCAGAGCAAACTGACATCCGTATGAGAGCAATGGAGTTTGCAACAACACCGCAGCCGGAGGCAGTGCATGCCGTTGCTAGGCAACCCAGACAAAATCAATGGAAACAGAGCAATCCACCCAGAACAGCAGGAGATGCAGGCAATTGCAAATATTGTGGCAGCTCGCATTCAAGGGGCAGAGAGCATTGCCCGGCCTTCGGGAAACAATGTAGGTCATGTGGGACACTTAATCACTTTTCTAAAGTGTGCTTAAAGAGCAAAAAGGGGCATGCTGAGGGCAAGGTAAACTGTGTGGAATACACAGAAGAACCCCCAGAGCATAGTAATGATGCAGATGATCTGTACATGTTTGAGTCAATCGGCGCAGTGCACACCAAAGGAAAGAAGTGGTTTGTGACTCTGAAACTCCACGACAAGCCACAACAATGTCAGCTGGACTCTGGAGCCACCTGCAATGTAATGGGCTTTCAAGACAAGAAAAGGCTGGCCCCAAACACACCTCTCCGCCCGAGTGACACCAGACTGAAGCTATATTCGGGGGAAACACTGAGCTCTATGGGCACCTTTGAGACTGACTGTACTGTGAGAGGCCAAACACACAAGCTCTCATTCGAAATAGTGAGGACCAGCCAACATCCTCTTCTGTCAGGCTCCACCTGTGAACGCTTAGGGCTCATGCATTTCACAATTCCAGAGGATGTGCTCAAAATGGAACACACACAACCAGGAGCCCTAACTGAAGAACAGCTTATCAACAGATACAGTGACGTGTTCAACTCCCCTGTGGAATCCGTGCCTGGGGAGGTCCATTTTGACCTTGATCCTAGTGTTGCTGCAGTACAGAGTGCCCCTCGCAATGTCCCAATCGCAATGAAAGCAGCAGTCAAAGCCCAGCTGGACAAGTACGAGGCTGAGGCCACCTTGCGCCTGTCACAGATCCTACAGATTGGATCAGCAACATGGTGATTGTTAAAAAACCGGAGAAGCTGAGAATATGCATTGACCCTAAACCATTGAACAAAGCCCTAAAGCGCTCTCACTACATCATGCCTACCTTGGAGGACATTTTGTATAAATTGCCCAAGGCCAGAGTCTTCACGTTAGTGGACGCTCGGGATGTATTCCTGCAATGCAAACTGGACTATGGGAGTAGCCTCATGACCACGTTCTGGACCCCCTGGGGGAGGAAGCGGTGGCTCAAGCTACCATTTGGAGTATCGGTGGCGCCCGAGGTATATCAGCGCAAGCAGCACGAGCTCCTCGCCGGTCTGAAGGGCGTTGAGCCCATTGCAGACGATATCCTTGTAATGTCCGTAGACGCCTTGTCTTACTGACATAAGAATAATTCAGGAACGAGCGGACTTCGTAGGTTCTTAACTGTGTAGCTTTTACTAGCGTTCATCCGACATACAACCTTCATAACATGCGCTTCTAACTTCCTGTATACGTCACACGCACTGCACGTACACCCGTGAGTAGGTCAAGTTAAACACGTGACCTTTCATTCATTACATCTCCCCCTCTAAGATGATTTTCTAACCTGTATATCGATGATTTTCTAACCTGTATATCACCCCCCTTTTCACAAAAAAAATAAAAAATCCCCCACAGTACACAAGTCCATACGCCTCACAAATCCAGCCGGATTGCAGGCTTGCTCACCCTGCCAGAGCGAGTAACATATGGTGTGGAAGTTGGCATTTCTGCTGCTCGGGACTCATCCGTGTTTCCACTCTCCCCTGGAGTGACATGGTCAGGATCCCTGCTGACAAAGGTGAGTGTTTTGGGTGTGGCCAACAGGTGGCGCCTGTTCCTTCTGTAATGTTCACCTTGAGCTGTCTCCACTATGTAGGATCTGGGAGTGGAGCTCTGACTGTGAACAACTGCTGGCATTGTCCATGTTTTCTGTCCATCAGGTTTGGTGAGTACTGCGTCACCCGAGTTCAGTGGGCGCAGTGTCCGCACGCCGTTCCTGCGGTTGTAGTAGAAAGCCTGCCTCGATTTGGCTGCGGCGTCAGCGGTTTTGATCAGTTCCTCTTTAGGCCAGGCCGGTTTCAGGTTATGCTGCAATGTGGGTAAGGTGGTTCTGAGTCTCCTACCCATGAGCAATTCCGCTGGACTGGCTCCAGCGGAAGAAGAGGGTGTAGCTCTGTATGTCAACAGGGCGAGGAAAGGGTCTTCCTACCTTAATATGCTTTTGGCTATCTGAACAGCCCTCTCTGCCTGTCCATTACTCTGGGGGTAGTGTGGGCTTGAAGTCACATGGATGAAATCATAATCCTCATTGAACCTCCTCATCTCTTCTGAAACTAGCTGTGGCCCATTATCGCTAACTACAATTTCAGGGATACCAAAACGTGCAAATGTAGCCTTCAGCCTAGCTACAACCTGACTGCTAGTAGTTGTTGGTAGATTTAGGATCTCCAAAAACCTGGAATAATAGTCAGACACTATCAAGTAGTTTTGCTTTTTGTACTCACACAGGTCTATGCCAACTTTCTGCCATGGTCTGGATGGGAGCTCACTTGACATTAAAGGCTCTTTTCTCTGTGTGTTCTTGTGTTCTCTGCAGAATTGACATTGCTGTATCTTTGTTGTAATGTGCTCTGTCATTTTGGGCCACCACACTGACTGGCTAGCTCTCTCTCTGCACTTAACTATCCCCTGGTGCCCGTCGTGTATTCTGTCTAAGATCACCTCCCTCATCTCTGTGGGAATGACGATACGACTGCCTCTGATGACTAAACCATCTACCGCAGATAACTCCCCTCTCACCTGATAAAAGTCTCTGACTGTCTCCGGCACTTTATCGACATACTCAGGCCAGCCGTGTCTGATGAAGCCCAACACTGTCTGGAGCTGCAGATCCCCATCCGTGCTCTGTTTTATCTCCTGCATCCTTTGAGGTGTGGCAGGCACCTGGCACACGATGGCATCAATGTGCGCTGCAACATCATCATGAGAAGCACCATCTCCGTAGCGCTGCTCTGGGCCTCTGGAGAGTGCATCAGCCACAGCTAAAGTTTTGCCTGGTGCGTATTCAGCCACTGCATTGAAACGCATCAGCCTCATTAACAGTCTCTGGCACCTAATGGGCACATTATCCAAGTCTTTGCTGTTCATGAGAGGCACTAGTGGTTTATGATCGGTGACAAGTCTGAAATTGTCAAGCCCAAACAAGTACTTCTCGAACCTTTCACATGCCCAGACGCTGGCTAAGCACTCTTTCTCGATCTGTGCGTACCTTGTCTCTGCGTCACTCAGCCGTCGGGAGCAGTAGGCCACGGGCTTCCAGTGTTCCCCGTGCTGCTGGAGCAGAACGCCCCCCAGCCCGTAGCTGCTGGCATCTGCTGACACCACCGTAGCCTTAGTGACGTCATAAAAGGTGAGTACCGGGGCGGTGGCGAGTGCTGCTTTAAGGTCTTGGAATGCTGTGTTCTGTGCAGGTCCCCACAGCCACTCTGTCGTTGCTTTAAGCAGTCCATAAAGCGGCTGACCTACAGTGGACAGCTCTGGGACATATTTTGCCAAATAGTTCACCATCCCGAGGAACCTCTTGAGTTCCGTCACGTTCTGGGGCTGAGGAAAGTTCTCTATTCCGGCCACTTTGTCCGGGTCAGGTCTGATGCCTGCCTCATTGATGATATGACCAAGGAAGCGGACTTGTTTCTGTTTGAACTTGCATTTCGCTTGGTTCAGTTTGAGACCTGCTGTTTCAATGACCCCCAGCGCCTCTGCTAGGCGCCGGTCATGGATTTCCTCAGTCTCTCCATGTATAAGGATGTCATCCATGTACACCTCTGTGCCCTCTAGCCCGGTCAGAGTTTCCGCCATCTTTCTCTGGAAAATCTCTGGAGCACTCATTATACCAAATGGAAGGCGGCAGAAAGCATACCTCCCAAATGGGGTGATGAAAGTGGTGAGCCCCCTGCTGTCTTCATGCAAGGGGATCTGGTAAAACCCACTTGCTGCATCCAACGTTGTGAAGAACTTTGACCCTGCGAGCCTTGGCATTATTTCCTCCATAGTGGGCAGCACGTATTTCTCACGTTTCACCGCTCGATTCAGCCTCCTGAGGTCAGCGCAGCAGCGAACCTCTTTCTTGTTCGGTTTCAGCACCGGCACCATAGCGGCGCACCATTCTGTGGGCTGAGTCACTTTTTCAATAATGTCCTCATTTTCCATGCGCTGCAGTTCTTTCTTAACCAGTGGTACAAGTGGCAGCGGTATCCGTCTGGCTGTATGCACCGCGTATGGCTGGGCACCCTCCACCAGAGCTATTTTCACTGGGTCTGTTTTCAGCAGTCCACTTGAACCGAAAACTCCACTGACCTCATTCATCCGCTTCACTAGACCCATCTCCACTGCCTCTGGACGACTCAGCAGACAGCTGCCTCTCCCCTTGATCACATACACTGGAAAGGAGTATTGTTTCTCCTTGTAGTTGGTTGTGGCTTGAAACTGTCCTATGCAGCTGATGTTTCCACCTGGGCTTATGAAGCATGTGTCAGGAGGTCCCAGTTTTATGTTTGGCTTCAGCTTTTTAAATGTCCCTTGGTTGATAACAGTAGCGTCAGCCCCCGTGTCAATTTTAAAGGTTATTGGTACATCACTTATTGTTAAACTAACAGTCCAATCTTCCTGACTGCTCTCTTTGCCAACTTCTCCCAGAAAGTACAGCTGTTTAACCTCTTCAGTGACTTCTCTCACCGCTTTAGAGTGACATACACGCTCCCAATGTCCCTTTTTATGACACTTGTTGCACTTACTGTTCGTTGCAGGACACTTCCGCTCATCGGTGTGCTGCGTCTTGCCGCACCTCCCGCATTCATCTACTTTGTTGGTTGCAGGACTGCTGCCACCATGACGCTGTCCGCCCTTTTTGTTTTGGCGTCCGTCCCGCCGTCGGACAACATTGACGTTAGCCAGCTGGGCCTCTGGTTGGTTAGCTTGGAGGCTGAGCTGCTTTGTTATTGCCTCCGCCTGGCGCACTTGTTCAATGACTTTCACCAGAGTAAGGTCCGCTGTGAGCTGGAACTGACGGGAGAGCACCTTATCTTTTATGCCCACTACCAGACGATCTCTGATATGTTCATCCCTCTTGTCCCCAAACTCACAGTGTTCAGACAGCTCATACAATGTCCGGATGTACATCTCCGCTGTCTCTCCTGGCTGCTGGCTACGTTGATAGAAGCACGCCCTCTCATGTATGATGTTACGGCGGGGAATAAAGTAGCCGTCGAACTTTTCCAGTACGATATCATAGTCCACTTTATCACCCTCCGCCGCGAAGTCAAACGAGCTGAATATCTTTTCAGCCTCGCTGCCCATTGCATAAATCAGCGAACTCACTTGAATCTCCCCGTCGTCTTTATCCAGCTTTGTCGCGAGCCTGAAGCGCGAAAACCGTTGTTTCCACTCCGGCCATTCAACGGGGCAGTCAAACTTGAATTCACTCGGCGGATTAAACTTCGGCATGACCGCTCGTGTTCCGATACACAGACTATTCTGACACCATGTAATGTCCGTAGACGCCTTGTCTTACTGACATAAGAATAATTCAGGAACGAGCCGACTTCGTAGGTTCTTAACTGTGTAGCTTTTACTAGCGTTCATCCGACATACAACCTTCATAACATGCGCTTCTAACTTCCTGTATACGTCACACGCACTGCACGTACACCCGTGAGTAGGTCAAGTTAAACAAGTGACCTTTCATTCATTACAATCCTGGTCGTCGGCTGCGGGGACACAGACAAGGAGGCTGGGGACGACCACGACGTCAAGCTTGCGGCGTTGATGGAACGCTGCCGCGAGGTCAAGCTTCGCCTCGGCCTGAAGAAGTTGCAGTTCAAGGTGGCTGAGGTGCAGTTTCATGGCCACATTCTCTCATCTGCTGGACTGAAGCCCGATCCAGAGAAGGTGAGAGCCATTATTGACATGCCGAACCCAACAGATGCCAAGGGCGTGCAGCGTCTCATTGGCTTCGCTAACTATTTAGCCAAGTTCATGCCTCATCTATCTACTGTCTGCGAGCCGTTGCGACGCCTGTTGGACAAGGACACATCCTGGCACTGGCTGCCTAAGCACGAGGCGGCGGTTCATGAGCTTAAGGCGCTGGCGACAGCCATGCCCGTCCTGCGCTACTATGATGTAACTAAGCCAATCGCAATCCAGAGCGACGCCAGCCAGAGCGGTCTCGGTTGTTGTCTCATGCAGGAAGGTCAGCCCATCGCATTTGCCTCGAGGGCTCTTACCCCCACCGAAAAAAACTATGCACAAATTGAGAAGGAGTGTCTCAGTATCGTCTTCGCCTGCCAGAGGTTTCACCATTACCTATATGGCCGCGACCCAATCACAGCAGAGACGGACCATAAGCCTCTGATCTCTATTTTCAGCAAGCCACTTCTCAATGCGCCCAAGAGACTCCAGAGCATGCTCATGACTCTGCAGAACTACGACCTGAGGGTAATCTACAAACCAGGCCCAGAGATGTTCATAAGCGACACGCTCAGCAGAGCTACGGCTGGATGCTCCGGCAGAGGGACTGCATATCAGCGACACGCTATCTGCTCTCTGCAACAAGAGCAGGAAGACATACAGCACGTGAACCAGGCAGAGTACCTGAATGTGACTAACCAGCGGCTGGAACAGATCAGACGACACACCGACAGAGATGAATGCTTACAGGTACTGAAGAACACTGTTCTCGTGGGCTGGCCAGATGTAAAGGAGGAAGCGCCCCTCATCGCTAGGGAGTACTGGCCCTTCAGGGATGAAATCAGTGTGCAGAACGGAGTTCTGTTCCGGGGGCAAAAAGTCATCATCCCAAAGTCACTCCGCCCAGAAATGTTGACGCGCATACATTCAAGTCACATAGGGGGTGATGCATGCTACCGACACGCTCAAGAGACATTGTACTGGCCCAACATGCAGTCAGAGATAAAGGACTTTGTAAGCAGCTGCTCGACCTGCAATGTGTACGCCCACAATCAGCAAAAGGAGACCATGCTCTCTCACGAAGTACCAACCAGGCCATGGCAGGTCTTGAGCATGGACCTATTCAGCTTCAGACAGAAAGACTATCTCCTAATAGTCGACCACTATTCCGATTTTTGGGAGATTGAGCTTCTACCCGACATGTCTGCAGAGACAGTCATCAAGCGATGTAAGGCACAGTTCGCCCGACATGGTCAGCCAGAGAAGGTTATTACAGACAACGGCCCTCAGTTCACAGCTCAGTTCACACGGTTCGCTTCTGAGTGGGAATTTGAGCACGTGACCTCCTCTCCCAGACACCCGAAAGCGAATGGCAAGGCCGAGTCGGCCGTGAAGATTGTAAAAAATCTTCTGCGTAAGGCCGCGCATGATGGTGAAGACCCCTGGAAAGCCGTGCTTCACTGGAGGAATACACCTACGGAAAACATGGGCAGCAGCCCAGCACAACGCCTCATGTCCCGCCGGTTGAAGACGTCCATCCCGGCGGCAAGCAAGCTCCTGGAACCAGCTGGTGTCGTGGGCGTCACTGAAAAGCTGCGCCACAGGAAGCAACTCGCCAAATCCTTCTATGACAGATCTGCCCGTGAATTGCCGGCACTTGAAATTGGGGAAGTCGTACGGATGAAGCCCCTGCCAGGTGATAACACTGGCCGCTGGAGAGTCGGAACTTGTCTCCGCAGGGTTGCGCCGAGGTCTTATCTTGTGGACATTGATGGCTCCCTGTACCGTCGTAACAGGATCGATCTCAGAGTGGCTGAGCCAGCTGCACGAGCCGCGCACGATCCTGTTGAACCCGCTGCGGCACAAACACCGGACGGGGATCCAGCTACAGAAACTGTCATTGAAACCCCTCAGGCTGTGTTCGAGCCGAGCCCCATCAGGTCCATGCCCAAGGCGCCATCTACTCCTGTTGGCGCTCCGCGTTCGGATGGACACACTTACACAAGGGTTGGACGGCTGTCTAAACCTCCACTGAAACTCACTATGTAATCTGAATAATGTTGATGGTTGCTATGTGGGAGAGAGGGGGAAAAGAGGAGAAATGTTATCATACGCTACTGTGGTTATTACACTGGTATGGGATATAAAGACATTTACTGCTGTTGCACTGTTATTGGTTGTACGTATATGAAAGTAATTTTATTTTGCACTAACTTCATGTGTATGTGTTTATACTTGGAAAAGGAGGATGTTACGGGTCTAGATAGATCGATGCCATCGGATATCCACTAGTTTACCTTAGATACACATGACCCGCGCTCAGGAACATGTTACATCACTTTGAATATACTTGGCTGCACTGAGCAACTCGTGTGTGTGTCATTCTTTATAAGATAGCCTACTGAAACACATGTTAGATGTGAGCAGCAACTCGTCCACTGTAAAGATTAGGCCTGGGTACCCCATCTTACATAAGACATCTTACATGACTAGACGTGGGATGCACACTTAGAAAGACGCTTATTGTAAGTCCCGAACTGAACATAAACTGACACAATCATAACATTATGAGCAAGTACAATATAATAAAACATGATAACGACCTGCCGGTACAATCATACAACATAACACACACGGTCAGAGCTAAAACCTAAGCGTACCATAGTTTATTAGTTGATTATATGTGGTTCGCTTGGTTGATAATAGAAAATAGGCTATATGCATCTGGTTTTCTCCCACGATACCCCCCCCCCCCATAGCCCAACTTGAGTTCACAGAGAGATGAATCTCCTTTCTCTCGGATAGGGCATGAACACATAAACCCTCCCTGCTGGAAACCACTGTTTTCCATCATCCTGCAGAATAGTGTAAAGATGCAGCACGGAGCTGCCACTCCTCCCCTTATTTTGTCATTTGCACTGATGTCCCGAGTTTTAGGTCAACATACCCCACCATGGATCAACTCTGTATGTGTGTGTGTGTGTGTGTGTTGGGGGGGGGTAATAAGAGCAATATATTTGGAAACATCATCAGCAGGTATTAGCACTGATGTCCCATACTGATCATCCAACATAAGCGATATATCAGCCAGTACTCATAAGAAGGAGGAATAGGACGCCAAATTTGTCTTCTGTTTATAGAACTGTACAACACTCGGGCTACAGATGTTGAAGCGATGCTATTTTGCGCCAGATTATTAAGAGACTCATAGTCACGCATGAATCACTTTGACATATGAGGGACCCGTCCACCCACACGCGCGCGCGCGCGCGCGCGCGCTAAAACCGAGTGGAGGAAGGGAAGGAGTCAGGATGGAGGATGGAGGATATGATGTGAGGTGACGCTTGCTGGGAGCCGCTCGGAGGAGCGGGTCCGGCGTGACGTGCGCTAAAAGCGTGCGCGTCTTCCTCCGCACGAGCAGATGTGGAATTACGTAACTTCATCGCAAAACTCTTTCCTTCATTAAAGTCCGGACACGTTGGAGGACACGCGTAAAAAAAAAAAAACGAAAACCCTCCGAAATCCGTAAATACAAACAAGTAGCCAGTTTTTCTTTTGAACGACCGCGTTTCTGTTACGCCGTTAACTTCAGTCTGACGCGGGAGCGCCACAGTTGAGGCTGTGTACTGAAGCCGCCGCGGGCTGGTTTATCTGTGTGTGTCATACAGTAGGCTTTCAGTAGGCTTTCTCAACAGTGCCGCGCGTGCAAAAAGCTTTTGTTTTTCTTCTTACCTGCATGTTTGTTTGTTTGACCGGTGATCTCCGCCGTCCGTCCTCTCTCCGGAGCCTCGGCGAGCGCTGCTCCACAAGATGCAAAGGAATGCACACAAGAGCGAGTGGACGGGAAGGAGGGAGAGAGAGAGAGAGAGAGAGAGAGAGAGAGAGAGAGAGAGAGAGAGAGAGAGAGAGAGAGAGTGAGAGAGAGAGAGTGAGTGAGTGAGGGGGGATATATATATATAAAGAGAGCGAGAGAGATTGGGGGGGCACAGAAACAGAAACGGGCCTTTTTTTTAATCTTAACGATCTATAATTCAAGTCAAGATAGTTTTGGATTCGCTTAGTGTACCGTCTCAACATATTCAAACGGGCAGGGAATAACGGGCCGTTTCCCAGCGTGGACAACACTTTGCCATCTCCTCCCGATTACCTGCGTCACATGACCAATTTAAACACGTCAGGTGGAGAAAGAACGGTTCTGAGCAGTGACCGCGGGCGCGCGCGCGCGCGAGCGAGTGTGTATGTGTGTGTGTGTGAGTGATTGGCGCAGAAATGCAATTAAAATCCTGCTGGAGATTCCCTCTATGCTCGGCGAGGAACTGAATCAATTTAGGCGACCTTGGCTGTCTGTGAAGCTGCCCAGGGCAAAAATGAAAGAGAGAGGGGGGGGGAGGTTGTAAGGGGTTGAATAGCAATAAGGCCGGGTCAAGCATCTTTACGTATTGTGTTGACTGCATAACCTGCGGGAAGAACGAGTCAAAATGATAATATAAACTTGAAAATGTAATTCCACAACGGCATTGTACATTTCCACACATGTACATTATTTATTTGAGTAAAAATGAAAATAAAAAAATGCAATAATCAAATTTGCATTTGCATTGTCTCATACTCGTATAGGCGTTCTATGAACCATATAAAACGAAAACGGAAAAGCTGTTTGACATTTAGACATTTTTTGATACGACTTTGACTTTCCGCTGGAGGTCGTGTTCTGATGAAGCCAACAAAACCACATCACCTGTGAAGAGCAGAGATGCAATTCTGAGGTCCCCAAAATGGACACACTCCTCACTGTGGCTGCGCCTTGAGATGCTGTCCACGAATATCACAAACAGAATCGGAGATAAGGGACAACCTTGGCGGAGTCTGACACCCACCAAAAACGTCTTTGACTTTGTGCTGAGAATGCGGACGCGGCTATCACCTTGGTTATACAAGGACCGGATGGCTTGTAGCAACTGCCCCGGTACCCCATACTCCCGCAGGACCCCCCACAGAGTGCCCCGGGGTACACGGTCATAAGCTTTCTCCAAGTCCACAAAACACATGTAGACTGGCTGATCAAACTCCCAAGCCTCCCTCAGCACTCCTGCAAGGGTAACGAGTTGGTCCGTTGTTTCATGGCCAGGACGGAATCTGCATTGTTCCTCCTGGAGCCAAGGTTCAACAATGTTTTGTCATTTTTTGACAATATTTCACCCGTATGTTTTGGACACTCGGGTGAAGAGAGGAGCAGAGCTGTGAACTGATCACCACATGGTGGTGAGTTGGATCAGAGGGCAGGGAAGGCTGCCGGACAGACCTTGCAAGCCCAAACGTGTAGTGAGGGTGAACTGAGAACGTCTGGTGGAGGCCCATCAGTGAGGTCTTCAACTCCCACTTATGGAAGAAGTTCTCATGTATCCTGAGGGAGGCTGGGGACATGAGTCTGAGTGGGCCATGTTCAAAGCCTCTATTGTAGATGCGGTAGGTAGGAACTGTGATCATAAGGTCATCAGTGCCTGTCGAGGTGGCACCGGCGGTGAGGGAAGCTGTCAGGCTGAAGAAGGAGGTCTTTCAGGCTTGGTTGGCCCAGGGATCTCCTGAAGCAGCAGACATGTACCGGGAGGCCAGAAGGGCTACAGCTTCGGTGGTCGCAGAAGCAAAAACTCAGGTGTGGGAGGAGTTCAACGAGGCTATGGAGGACAACTTTCGGTTGGCCTCAAGGAAGTTCTGGTAAACCATCTGGCGACTCAGGAAGGGGAAGCAGGGCCTGACTCAGGCTGTGTTCAGCCAGGGAGGGGAACTGCTGACCTGGACTGGGGATGTTGTCGGGCGGTGGAAAGAACACTTTGAGGAGCTCCTGAACCCAGCCAACACTTCCTCAGTGGAGGAGATAGAGTCTGAAGACTCGGGGGGAAGCCCGACCCATATCCCTTGCAGAGGTCTCTGAGGTAGTTAGGAAGCTCCTCGGTGGCAAGGCACCGGGTGAGGATGAGATTCGCCCTGAGATGCTGAAGGATCTGGACATTGTTGGACTGTCTTGGCTGACACACCTCTTCAGTGTCACGTGGAGGTCGGGGACAGTCCCTGTGGAGTGTTAGACTGGGGTGGTGGTTCCCATATTTAAAAAAAGGGGGACCGGAGGGTGTGCTCCGATTATCGGGGCAGCACATTGCTCAGCCTCCCTGGGAAAGTCTACTCTAAGGTGCTGGAAAGGAGGCTCCGACTGACTGTCGAACCTCGGATCCAGGAGGAACAACAAATTTAACCATTTTGTCAAAATGTGTCACTCAGCCACTGCTAGTCACACTGTTCAGGCCAAATCTCAAACGAACCCACCTGACCACACTGTGATTCGGCATGTTTCCAACTACCATGTTACATTCAAATCCTGCACGGTGCAGCTAGGGGAAGTAGGCTTACCTCTGCTACTGGACACTGGTACTGCAGTTTTAATGCTCAGCCTTAACACTTATATAATATGTTTTTTGCTCATATGCTGCTTAAACCACCCTCCATTGACCTGTGTGGTTATGGCAGCTCTAAGATCACAGTAGTAGGCACTCTTCAGCTCCCTGTGCATTATGGCACCACTCACCTGCCATCCTTCACATTCCACATCTCCAAGAGGGCCGCTAACATCCTAGGCCTTGACCTATTCACTGGGTTGGGCTTCTCCCTGCACGACGACAGTGGGGTGTCTATACTTCAGGTCACCACCACGTGGCAGCAGAAATGGCCTGCACTCTTTGATGGACTGGGCTGTCTAAGAACTTTTACACACAAGCCCTTGGTGAGGGATGACGTGAGCCCCGTCATCCAGCTCCTATGTCGGAGCCCTCTGGTGTTGCGTGAGGGCGTCATGAAAGAGCTTCAGTCACTGTTGAACGACGCCATCACTGAGTTGGTTGATGCCTGTTGCTGGATTTCTAACCTTGTCATCGCCAAAAAGAAATCTGGGGGGGTCAGGATATATATGGATCTCCGCGACGTCAACAAGGCTATCATCCCAGATAAATATCCCTTGCCCACAGCTGAGGAGCTAACCACCCTATTCCATGGTTCCACAGTATTCACGAAGCTCAGCCAACGGCAAGGATATTTGCAGGTGCCTCTGCACCCTGACAGCAGGGATCTTCAGCCCGTCCCAGGGACCATGTCCAGTTGGACATCTGCGGCGAAGTACATGGGTAAGGGGTCCGTCATCAGTCATCATGGTGGTGGTGTATGACCTTCATTCAAAGTGGCCAGAGGTTGTTCTGGTGGCAACAGTCCGCACTAGGGCCATTATCGATGTCCTTGACAGCTTGTTTGCAAGATGGGGTCTGCCCCTGTCCATTACCACAGACAATGGGCCGCAGCTAACCTCCACAGAATTCTCTTCCTACCTCCGCAGCAGAGGCATTAAGCACCTCCGCACTACCTACTTTCACCCTCAGGCCAAAGGAGGGGTAGAGCGTTTTAATCAGACTCTTAAGCATGGCATTAGACAACACCTGTTCCAGGGGTGCTTGTTCCAGACTGCCCTGAATCAAATGCTGATGCACTATAGGGCGAGTCAGCATTCTACCACTAACACTTCTCCAGCATCCTTAATGTCGGGACGTGAGATGGAGCTCCCACTGGTTAGGCTCATGGCCCGTGGCATGGCAGCACACAGAGCTCGGCAGGCCCAAGCAAAACAGGCATGGCTAGGCGCCAGAGGGAGATGAAGCAATGCTTCGACAATGCACATAGGGCAAGGAAGCCTCGCATTCAGGTGTCGGACTGGGTGCAAACCTGTCGGCCCCAGTGAGTCAATAAAATGAGCACATTCTGGTCTCAGCCTCTGCAGGTCACACACAAACTGAAAGCTGCCACATTCAGATTGAGTGACGGTTCATGTTGGCACGCCACTTGCCAGTAAAGTATCTGCACCTCCTCCAGTTTATACACCTGACTCTCCTCCACATTCCACTACAGCAACCGGCTGGTCTGAGCCGTTGCCTGTACAGCCCGCACCCGACCTTCCACCTGAGCCTCAGGAGCCAGAACCAGAACCAGTCGTCAAGGCTGAGGGTCGGTCTACATGGGTACGGACTCACCTTGCCCACCTTAAGGACTTTGAAACCTCTTTTCATACCTAGGTCTGTTCCTCTCAGCTGTGTTAGCTTCGGGTTGAGTTATGGTATTTGAGCACTGTTCACATCTTTGTGTTACAGATTAGGATGTCACTTCCTCTTTCCGTGACTTGGTTCATTATCGTTTCCAATTTCTACCTGCCGACCTGTCAATCATTCTCTGCTGCCTCTCGGAGGAGCAGTTCTACAGACTTCGCCATTGTCACGCAATGACCACGATAGTTCCGGTGGGCAGCCCATGAGCCTATAAAAAAAAAGTGCCTATTATGTCCCGCCTACAGAGTATGATTGACAGGTCAGTAGGACCGAGGAAGGGACGTCCTAAGTGAAATGTCAAGTCAAGTCAGTTTTATTGTATCGCCCAATATCACAAATTACAAATTTGCCTCAGTGGGCTTTACAGCAACACAACATCCTGTCCTTAGACCCTTGCATCGGATAAGGAACAACTCCCTAAAAAAAAAAACCTTTAACAGGGAGGAAAAAATAGGAAGAAACCTCAGGGAGGGCAACAGAGGAGGGATCTCTCTCCCAAGATGGACAACATGCAGTGGATGTTGTGTTTACACAATTTACACAATACAACACTGAAAGAGGATAACAGAATTATAAAATGTATGAAGAATATGATGCGCAGGATGCCAAGCAGTGTCCAGACGCCACCAGAACAGCCCAGGACCCAAGCCACGCGACCAGCACCATCGTGTAAAAAAAAAGAAAAGAAAGTCAAATGTCATTTTCATTTTGAAATAGTTAAAAAAAAGTATTTTCATTTTAATTGTGACTCAAATAATGCTCGCATAAATGGAAAACCAGGTTACATTGTTTATATTGCATTTGAATGTTCAAATCTGACATTTAAAGATTGTTCGCTGCAAAGTGGGATACGACTTTGAAAATTAAATGTCAAACAGCTTTTCCATTTTCATCTGAATATGGCCACAGAACGCTCGTACGAGCATGTGAAAATGAAAATGCAAACCGGATTATTGCCTTTTTTTCCACTTTCATTTTTACTCACACGACGCGTACATGTGTGGACGTTTATAATGGCCTTGTACAGTTACATTTTCACTTTCAAGGCTACATTATACTTTTATTATAGTCCCCTATATGCTTCCATAGGTCAAGGCTCTCGGGCCGTTCCTTATAACGAGAGGGCTCCCTAACGGTTTAGACATTCACATGAGCTTTACAGACGTTATGAAACAGTTTAATTTATTTATAATATGAAACATGGGCCATATAGACTACAGGGAGTATTCTAAAAGGAGGTATTGGAGGAGAAAGTGTGGTCGAGTCTTACAACATGACTGCCATCTTAAAAGTGGAGTCCGTATGAGGTGTCTTCAAAATAAGGAATCGTACCATGACCCCTGCTTTACATCTAGGTGTATGTGTTGAGAATCAAACGAGCTGCATCCCTAACACCGGCCGGGGGCACTGGGCAATCTTTAAAGTGCTCTGAATCAAAACCCATCGTCAAATCTTGCTTGCATTTTGCAGAATGAATGAAATCATATCCTTAGAAAGGAGGTAGGACTGTCTTTGTCTGTTGACACTGATGCAGATTAGCATGAAGTTCGATACTCAGCAGCAATGGTGGGAGGATTCAGGACATGTCCACATAATGTAGGGAGCACATTCACCGTTACTAATGACCCGGGGAACATGTACTGTGTGGTCCAGAAATTTCTCTTCTTCAGGGTGTGTTCAGCAAATACAGTACCTCAGTTGTCACTCTGCCCCCCCACCCCCCACTCACACACACACACACCTCTCACTTTATCTAAAACTCTATCTCTTTGCAGCCATCACTCCTATCCAACCAAAAGCCTATCAACTCCCACAGACACACGTGCACAATCTCTTTAAGGCTGAGCCTGCACATATACTAAGTCATGTGCTGTTTATAAGGTGAGCGTCATGCTGTGGCTGATGTAGAAAGACTACAAATGTGCGTGAGGGCCATGTGGCAGACTTACATCAACTACACATGTGCATTTGGGGGGAGGAGAGACACACACACACACACACACACACACACACACACACACACACGCACAAACACAGCATGCCAGTGAAAGTCTTGCAGTGAATCCCAGAAATAGCTCATGCAGAAAGAGATTATGCCCGTGTGTTTATTTTATGTAACGTCTCAGGGTGTTTATCTTCGGGGAAAATTCGACGAATATCGCATTACAGGAAGTATTTGGATCGCTGGTTCGTTCCCGCTCCACCAATTTCCTGGTCTCTGTTCCGTTACGATTCAGTGTTTCTAAATCTCCCCCCACTTTCTCTTCTTCAGCCTACACATCCCGTGTCTGATATTCAGTCCCATCAGTCCTTCAGCGGGCCCAGGCAAGCATAGCTAGGAACACACGCACGCGCGCGCGCGCACACACACACACACACACACACACACACACACACACACACACACACACAGATGCATGCAAAGACACTAAAACACACATGCCCGTCAGAACAGCAGTCTATGTGTGTACTTCATGGTGAGGATGGATAACTGCTATCAAGCGACTGGATGGCTCAGTGGGGCAAACAATCGTTGTTGTGGTCAATCCCATGCCACCCCCCGGAAGATTACAGAGAATACACACGAAGGCGAGTGTCTCTCAGTGAGGAAGAGCAGGTGTGTGCAGATCCCAGATGGTGGAGTCAGTCTTTTGTGTCACCTGTTACTTGTCAGCCTGTTTACTGGTATATGCTGACACAACATCTGCAATGTGACAACTCATATAAAAGTGAAAATTGCATCTTCATAGTCCTATTGTTAAAAATGTGCATCTAGAACAAAGAGGTGAACCACTGCCATTTTCCAGTGAACCATCTCACAATAGTTACGGCTGTGTGCAGAATGTCTCAGCTTGTGTGAACCGTTATCAAGACTAGATTACAGTTCACTATCCATTGTCATGGAAAGTGGCATTCAGGTTCTGCCTCATACAAAACTTTGTTAGCACTGACACACATCATAAGCAAGGCACAGGAAATACAAGCTACTTTTGCTGTCTTTTATTCTCTTTGTTTATTCATTATTTATCTATTTATTGTTCTTATTTTTATTCATTATTTATCATATTTATTTTTGCAATATTTGCATACATGATAAGCAAGACAGTAAATACAAGCTATTTTTGCTATCTTTCATTTTATTTGTTTAGTTATCATTTAGCTATTTCTTATTTATCTATCATTCTTATTTTTAGTCTTTATTAATTATTATATTTGTTTTATTTTTGCAATTATTGCATACATGATAAGCAAGACAGGGAATACAAGCTATTTTTGCAATTTCGGTGTAGCGTTACCACAAAGTGGGCAGTAATAACTGGATCTATGCAAATGAGCCCCTTATCGTGCAGTTTAAGTTGACTTTAGCACTGAGCAGGGTGAAGATGATCACCCCATCACCGCTGGAGGAGTGACGACTATTGTTCCAGCTGCCTTTGATGTACGCTCAGTTCGTTCATTAAAATGCGTCTCTTTGGACTTCAGGCTGTCCGCTGATTCAAATGAACAGTTGTCTTGCATGGAGCGGAGTACACTGTTGGGTTCATGGCTGACTCACTAGCCAACTCTTCATGCTGTAAAATATCAGAATCAGAATCGTGTTTATTGGCTATGTAGGTTTCCACAAACATGGTATTTGACTCCAGTTTTGTGGCTCTCTCAGTGTACTTAACATAGAATAACAACACTACAACACAACAATCTCCAGGTATATACACAAGGATTGACTATATACAGGCGAGATAAGAGGTGATAAAGTGCAATGGTGCAGAGGATATATCCGAGATGCTGAAATAGATGTTAGCAGGTTACTTACATACATGCCTCATACATACATACACTCACCGGCCACTTTATTAGGCACACCTGTCCAACTGCTCGTTAAATTTCTAATCAGCCAATCACATGGCAGCAACTCAATGCACTTAGGCATGTAGACATGGTCAAGACGATCTGCTGCAGTTCAAACCGAGCATCAGAATGGGGAAGAAAGGTGATTTAAGTGACTTTGAACGTGGCATGGTTGTTGGTGCCAGACGGGCTGGTCTGAGTATTTCAGAAACTGCTGATCTACTGGGATTTTCACGTACAACCGTCTCTAGGGTTTACAGAGAATGGTCCGAAAAAGAGAAAATATCCAGTGAGCGGCAGTTCTGTGGGCGAAAATGCCTTGTTGATGCCAGAGGTCAGAGGAGAATGGCCAGACTGGTTCGAGCTGATAGAAAGGCAACAGTAAGTCAAATAACCACTTATTACAACCGAGGTATGCAGAAGAGCATCTCTGAACGCACAACACGTTGAACCTTGAGGCAGATGGGCTACAGCAGCAGAGGACCACACCGGGTGCCACTCCTGTCAGCTAAGAACAGGAAACTGAGGCTACAATTCGCACAGGTTCACCAAAATTGGACAATAGAAGATTGAAAAAACGTTGCCTGGTCTGATGAGTCTCGATTTCTGCTGCGACATTCGGATGGTAGGGTCAGAATTTGGCGTCAACAACATGAAAGCATGGATCCATCCTGCCTTGTATCAACGGTTCAGGCTGGTGGTGGTGGTGTAATGGTGTGGGGGATATTTTCTTGGCACACTTTGGGCCCCTTAGTACCAATTGAGCATCGTGTCAACGCCACAGCCTACCTGAGTATTGTTGCTGACCATGTCCATCCCTTTATGACCACAGTGTTCCCATCTTCTGATGGCTACTTCCAGCAGGATAACGCGCCATGTCATAAAGCTCGAATCCTCTCAGACTGGTTTCTTGAACATGACAATGAGTTCACTGTACTCAAATGGCCTCCACAGTCACCAGATCGCAATCCACTAGAGCACCTTTGGGATGTGGTGGACCGGGAGATTCGCATCATGGATGTGCAGCCGACAAATCTGCAGCAACTGCGTGATGCTATCATGTCAATATGGACCAAACTCTCTGAGGAATGTTTCCAGTACCTTGCTGAATCTATGCCACAAAGGATTAAGGCAGTTCTGAAGGCAAAAGGGGGTCCAACCCGGTACTAGCAAGGTGTACCTAATAAAGTGGCCAGTGAGTGTACGTACTTACATACATGGATATGACAGAGTGTACCAGTATACGTACAGTACATACAAAAAGGCTGGATTTAATGACAGTGTTAAGCATTCATTTGAATGACAGCTGCGGAAAGAAACTTTTTATATCTGGTTGTTTTGGGGTACAGTGCTCTGTAGCACCTGCCAGAGGGGAGGAGTTGGAACAGGTTGTGACCAGGGTGTGATGGGTCTGCAGTGATGTTGCCTGCCCGTTTCCTGACTCTGGAGATGTATAAGTCCTGAATGGAGGGCAGGTTGGCACCAGTGATTTCTCTACAGACTCAACTGTCCATTGTAGTCTGTCCCTGTCCTGTTTGGTGGCCGATCCAAACCAGACAGTTATGGATGTGCGGAGGACAGACTGGATTATTGCAGTGTAGAACTGAATCAGCAGTTCCTGTGGCAGATTTAACTTCCTGGGCTGGCGGAGAAAGTACATCCTCTGCTGGGCCTTTTTGAGGATTGTGTCTATGTTGGATGCCCACCTTAGGTCCTGGGAGATTGTGGAACCCAAAAATCTGTAGGTTTTCACTGTAAACTCTGTGCTGTTGAGTATGTTGAGGCGGGTGGCAGTGTTGGGGGGGACTCCTCCTGAAGTCCACTGTCATCTCCGCAGTTTTGAGCCTGTTCAGCTCCAGGTTGTTATGGCCGCACCAGAGGGCCAGCTGTTCAACCTCCCGTCTATATGCAGACTCGTCACCATCCCGGATAAGGCCAATGATGGTTGTGTTGTCCGCAAACTTCAGGAGTTTAACAGACGGGTCACCTGAGGTGCAGTCATTTGTGTAGAGGCAGAAGAGTAGAGGGGAGAGCACACATCCCTGGGGGGCGCCAGTGCTGATTGTCCAAGTGCCGGATGTGATTTTCCCCAGCCTCACCAGCTGCTTCCTCTCTGTCAGCACTGGCAGACAGCAGTTGTGGCTTCATATTAGATATTTACAACCTTGTATTACTACTGTGTTTAAAATGTGCTCCCAAAAATGAATTGTGCTTCCAGGAGGGAGATTTGCTGACTTTAGTTCTCTCTCAAATGCTAAAGGCCTCGATGTCAAGCTAATCTACAAGCCAAAATACATAGCACACCCTGAGTACCATGAACTCTGAAAATGTTCTGGAAACCACTCCTTGGCTTTAGAGTGCTTCCTTTGGATTGCTGTTTTTGTTTAACTTAATGACATATTTGGTGATGGTGGCTTTGGCATTTGACTACTCCAAATCCCAGAGACCTCTGCAAAATGAATCAGACGCCAGTGCTGTTGAGTCAACGCCTTCTCTACCGCTAAGAAAAAAACAAAACATGGTTGAAACTGAGTTTTAGCTGTTATTTTTATGACGGTTAACTTCTTCGACAGACTTGATCCGCTTGTTAGCCGCAAAATCCTTACCTGCTGTTCAAATTCGCCACCACTGCCTGCCCTCTCCACTTTGCATTTTGCTACTGTGGTGAAAACACTTTTTTTTTTGTATCATTCATTTGCTGGCAAATCCTACCCGACAGTAACCATTAAAATGAGAAGTGCAGAAACATTCAGGATTTAGACATCAGCTATTGCCTCAGTTAGGCTAGCGGTGGAGAGTATCAGAAAGGACATTTCTGGATTGTTTCTTAAAGAAGGCCATGTCAGGTCCACCTTTTCTTGTGCAAGAAAAGGCAGATCGGCAAACTCAAATGACATTTATAATGTTATTTGTCATTTCATATAATCCATTTCAATGACATAATCAAATAGTTTGATATTGAAATAATCCAGTTACCCCCCACACACACACACACACAGGAGACTGACAGTGACTTCATATATTTTCCAATTCCTACGATGCGGCTGTTGGCTTGTATCATTCTGAGAGATGGAAGGGGGGGTTAAACATCAAGAAAGTGTAAGATCATCTCTCCATGAGGCTCCCAGAGAGAATGAAGACTCCCAGAGAAAAAGCTGACAGTGCTGAGATGATACAATTAGTCATTTGCTTTTTCCTTTTGTTGTCTGTTAGTATGAGCAGATGAGCAGAAACACATTCACCCAGGTGCACATGTGCACGCGCACACACGCACACACGCACACACGCACACACGCACACACGCACACACACACACACACACACACACACACACACACACACACACACACACACACACACGGCAGCGGCGGCAGCAGCTTGAGAGTAATTCAGCGCTCAGAAGGAATTCATGTTTCTATGGAGAAGGAAGTCTATTTTTAGAGGCGATATAAATAGAAATTTCTTTGGCTCCAACATTTGCATTCAAGTCTGAATGCAGCCCGGCGGCTTTATGTTATTTTCTTTATCATTATTCCGATTCGTCTCTATGGACCCAATCTGGGCTGACTCGAGAACGCGGCAGTGACGTGCCTCCTTCCCTGTCACGTCTGCATGTGCACGCATGACCGCGTGCGTGTCAGTCTCGTCTGGTTGCCAAGTGCAGAAAATGAACTGGAATTTGTCATGCGATGTTGATGCACATGCATGGCAAAAAAATGTCAAAGCATCCATAGTGCGTACAGACACAGAGGGTGTGCAAAGATGACACAACCAACGAAACAATGCAAAGGGAGAAGTACGAAACATAAAGGACACTCAGCGATCGTATTTGTACCCAAATCTGCAAGTGAATGCCGATAGGAGAGGAGCAGGTTGTGTGCATGCATGCTGGTTTTTTTAGGGAGTCGTTCCTTATCCGATGCGAGGGTCTAAGGACGGGATGTTGTGTTGCTGTAAAGCCCCTTGAGGCAAATTTGTAATTTGTGATACCGGGCTATACAAATAAAATCGACGACTTGAGTTGTGTGTGTTATCTGATCCATCTCTAGCAGTAGCCCTATAGAGACGAGACAGGACAGTCGGGCTGGTATGTATGTGTGTGCCCAAGTGGAGAGCGACGTCACATTCATCAGCTAGCTTTTGCACAGCCCCCAATAAAAGACCAATAAAAGGACCAAAAGGCTGAAAATAGCCGCCTTCTCTCAACGCAGAAGAACATCTCGGCACAGCGCTGAGTGATGCTTGGGTTGGACACATTTGGTTGACCCTTTTCAATACGTATGGACGGACAGATAGCTTGGTATTGTTTTCATGGAAAACAGCAAACGGCCGACTAAAGGCCACTGTTTGAGAGCAGATGATAATCAGCGGAGGACGCCAGGCAATAATTTCAACACTTCCCTTCATCTATTTATGCTGTCAGTGTGTGTTAGTGAGTGGACACAATATAACAGGAGGACATCGGTGACTTATTGAGGAGGTGGAGGCGAGAGATGGAGCAACTTTGTAGCCGTGGAAACAGTTGCTAAGTAGCGGACCTGGGGATCCCCCCTAGACAGAGAGAGACAAAGAGTGGCTCGTGATGTGGACCAACGTGCAGGGAACGCCGTCTCCATGTAAAGAAATGGGATTTATTCAAGACCCTCAGACCTGGACGTGTCGGCACATGAGGGGTTTGTATTAAACATGAGCAAACTTGTGTAAATGCAAATGAATGCATTTACACAGGACCATTGTTCCTCTTTGTTGGGCAGCAACTGCCAAAGACGGGGCCTAAAGGACCAGAGCACCCAGGGCTCAAATGTGCCTTATTTCTAAGAGGCTAACAACAACCAGGCGCACCTTAATCCCATCGCTCTGGATGCTTCCGTCTTTCCTCTCCCCATTCCTTATTCCCCCATCTACGCCATCCGATCTCGCTCACTGCTGTGAAATCTGAGTGACATTGTATAGGCACAAAGAGGACATCGCATTAATATGCAAATCCAGGCGGGTATAACTCCACACACACACACACACACGCACGCACGCACGCACGCACGCACGCACGCACGCACGCACGCACGCACGCACACACACACACACACACACACAAATGTGAGTCTTATAAAATCACAGCACAATGAGGAAGGACGGTGATATGAATGGTACTGGGAGTACTGGGCAGAGCACACCAGCCTCCAGTAGTGCTCCATAAGGAGGTTCAGAGAGAATCCTTGTATCCCAGTGCCAGTGAGATCAAGAGGGGGGGGGGCACCACATTGTTTAAATTATGCCATAGTGATTTTCTTTTGCAAAAGATGCAAACTGAATCATCAGGGGACGTCTTCCCTGTGTAACTGATATGCCACCGTTCCCGTGTTTGCCCTCGCTTGCTTAAAGCTGGCATCAGTAAGCCATGGCTCCTGCTTAAGGGAAGCGAGAGCACTGGGGGCTTATGTGAATCAGTGTGTGTAGTCTGACTGTTAGGATCCAGCCTCTAGGACTACACAGAGAGACAAGCGGGTAGACAGAAACACACACACACACACCATGTCATGACTATATTCATTCCCTAGCCCTTAATCCTAACCTTAACCATCATTAGCTACATGCCTAACCTTAATCCTTACCCTAACCTTAACCTAATCCTAATAGACCCTTCTCCTCACGGGGACCCATCAAATGTCACCGCAAGGTATATGTGTTTCCAGGTTTTTCGATCTTAATGGGGACAAAATGTCCCCATTAAGATCGAAAAACCTGGTATACCCCCCCCCCCCACACACACACACTCATATGTGGGTTTTATTATGTATTGTAATTTTGCAACTTAAATTCGCAATCAGGGCAGGCTAATAATTTGTTTTCTGTTGTTTTGTTTTGTTTTTTTCAACATTTAAATGTTGTTTGACAGTTGTCCCTGTGCCTCTGGTCTCTTCAGGCCCTCTATTGATCCCAAAGAGACAAGCTAGAGAGAGAGGGAGAGGGAGAGAAAGAGAAAAAAATCCAGCTTCTCCTCTTTCTCTCTTTCTGTTTAAGTTCAATGCAAGACTCACCAGACTCCAACCACTTCATGAAGAAAGACAGATGTAGACGGCAAAATACAATGTCTCATCCCGTGTTCCCCTTATCTCCCTGGCCGATAATCCCCTGCCTCCAGAAAGTAATTTAAAAGGCCAGAGAGAGATAGACAGACAGACAGACAGACAGACAGACAGACAGACAGACAGACAGACAGACAGACAGAGAGAGAGAGAGAGAGAGAGAGAGAGAGAGAGAGAGAGAGAGAAATGCATCATCATAATAGTATAATAGAGTTTAGACCAGGCTTACTGGACTACAACAGACTACATGAATGAATGAAAGCCACTTTATGTAGTCATTGTACAGTTGTTTGGTTACAATGAATGTGTTCGCCGCATTTAATCCATCCTATAGTATAGGAGCAGTGGGCAGCTGCAGCACCCGGGGACCAACTCCAGTTCTTCTTTCCTTTGCCTTGCTCAAGGGCACAGACAGGAGTATTAACCCTAATATGCATGTCTTTTTGATGGTGGGAGGAAACCGGAGCACCCGGAGGAAACCCACGCAGACACGGGGAGAACATGCAAACTCCACACAGAAAGGACCTGGGACGGCCTGGGGTTCGAACCCAGGACCTTGTTGCTGTGAGGCAACATCGCTAACCACTGGGCCACCGTGCTGCCTGTTGTTCTACCAATACTACGCACAGATGTGACTGCAGACAAATGTTACCGAGAAGAAAATCATGCTTGTTGTGTGTGAGAATCACATCTACTGTAAAAAGTCTCACAGGTGTCTGGTCTCAAATGATATCTGCTCCGGTGGCCTGCCTCTGCTAAAGGCCTGGATGTACGAGTATTTGCACTGATTTCATCATATCGATACATGCCGTAGGCCGCCAGCATGACCAGTAGAGCTCCCAAATGTTCACAAAACAGACTGTGCAGTTCTGAGAGCGACTTTTGGTTTTGCTTTTGTGGCCTTTGGCAAAATTCAGTTAGGGTGTCATTTTTTTTGTTGGGCAGACAAAATAAAAGGCTGTAAGGGGCCAGTAAAGGCCCGTATCTGCCAAATATCAGGTCACGTTGCTTTTTGAAATAAAATATACTACAGGCTAGCAAACCACCCTGTGGACCCACCACCCGAAGGGATGAGCATTGGGGTGGGGTGCAATGCAGGCTGGGCGGCAGGCAAAGGCGGGGATTGGGGTGTGCTGACTTCCGTCATCACAGACTGGTCCTGGAGGACCAACTGGGAGGAGACCCCGGGGTGGACCCAGAACTCACTGGAGGGACTACATGTCCAATCTGGCCTGGGAATGCCTTGGGATCCCCCAGGAGGAGCTGGAGGGTATTGATGGGGAGAGGGATGTCTGGGGTGCCCTACTTAGCTTGCTGCCACCATGACCTGACCCCAGAGAAGTGGCTGATGATGATGATGATGATATGAGCGAATGAGCGAGAGAGCGAGAGAGAGAGAGGCTAGCAAACTTGGTCCGTAATGATAGCATTGAGGGTTTGAACCTTTTATACTCTATGTCAGCAATGACCAACTCTCAATCCAAGGAAGATATGTAAAACATGTCAACATAATGCCAGTGAACTAGAATATTAGTAAAATTGTCACAAGCTTTAAAGTATGTGGACCATAGATGAAGGCAGCATGTGTTGGAGGCTCTAATACTGTGTCTTTAGCCTGGTTGTGAGTCTACGACGACCAACTCCTCCACTGCTGATCCCACTCCAACCATTTAATATTCATTACCACAGTTTTCCTCTAATATTATTTGAAGTCACTGAAACGTGCCTTGTACAGAATTGCTGTGTAATTGGCAGCAGTGCGACAGCCTTGTTCCAGATTGGAAACCTAATCCCAAATACCAGGTTGCAACTTCTCTTTTCTTTCCAGGAAGCAATTAATCTTGACCTGGACGGCAGTATTGAGGCGGCTGTGATGGTCTACATGGTTACACTGTGGTTTTGCTTTATTGGGTACCGCCACAGATCACCTCCCCCCACCCCCACTCATCTCCCTCTGTTCCTGTTGGCTCTCGCTCAGCTTTGAAAGCCTCCCCTCCCTCCTCTCGACCGGGGCTCTCTCGAGTAAACTCAACGCTTCATTTTCATGACAGAAAATAGCCTCAGCAGTCCCATGGGCCCAACTTGCTTCATCCCCTTACAGAGATGTGCCTCATTGTAAAAGAGGAGACTGTAGCTAGCCTGTCCATCATAAAAGGACATTCAAGTATTAGTCCATGGGCCAGAGCCCAAAATTTCCTATTTCGGTACACTCAAGGTGGCAAAACTTACTTATAATTTTTGAAAGGATCCATGTCTGT
The DNA here is from genome assembly GCF_029633865.1 of Lampris incognitus. Lineage (NCBI taxonomy): Eukaryota > Metazoa > Chordata > Actinopteri > Lampriformes > Lampridae > Lampris > Lampris incognitus. The sequence goes on from NW_026611256.1 coordinate 32,082, forward strand.
AGATGATATTTTGGTATGATAACCATTCCTGAGTGGCAGCTGTATCACAGTTATCAGCTCATGAAGTTAACCACCCCCTAAAGTAAATTGCATTTTAGACGCTCGTGCATATCCTGGTTTAGCCTCATGGTCAGGACATTTTTCAATGTTCTATAATATTGTCTTTGGTATCATTTTAAAGGGGACCTTCTTAGCTTTCATTCAAGCCCTGTTGTGGATATTTCTCACAAATATAGAGGTCACTTGAGCTCTTCAACCCGTCAATAACACACATCTTTCTGCAATGTTCGCCTAAACTATATACTTTCTTTTAGCCCTGTGGCATCTAGGAATATCAGGGACACAAAACACAAAAACTGGAATACTCACAGGACTGTAAAGATTCAGGAAATGTATAATATACCCATACTATTTCATTGTGTGAGGTGATTGTGAACCTTAAATTAGAAGGGCATTATTACTAAGAAACTAACTAGACCAAAGCCAGTTAGTCCATGGGTCAGACCAGATATCGATATCACCCAAGGTGACACAACTTCACTGGTGCCATTTTATTTGGTACACTAACAGAAGTAAAATAATACATGATAACCTTTCCAAATGAGCAGCTATTTCATTTTTCTTTCAGGAAACCTGTTTCTGTGCCTCTCACGATTGTGTATTTGCCCAGATTTTTACAAATATAGCATTTCAACACCCCTGGTACTGATTAGCCTAGCTTAAACTCTGGGACAGTTCTTAGTTGGCCAACAACCAAGGATAACCAGTACTGTGTACTTCCATTCATTGTGCTAAGCTAGGCTAACGTGCAGCCAGATAGCTTTCTACTAAACACATATAGAGGAAGCTGGTATCTATCTTCTTGTCTCACTCTGGAGAAGATTGTAAGCTAATTTCCCATAATGTTAGCATGTTCTTTTAATGTATATGTTAATATGATTAGTTAAAGTGGCTACGAGGAACTTTCATCTTGTGTTGATTTTAGCGGCCTCATGTGGACAAAATACAGCTGTTGCATAGCAACTAGGTAATGTATCTATTTGTGGCTATGTAAGATAAATAATGGTAATATGACGCTGGTGAAGCAAAGTAAACTTTGTTTTAGTAGTGTTCATACACCTAAGTTACATGTATTTGTTTGTATGTGGCAGGTGAAAACTGACTGAATATGGCCACTGGTGAACAAGCAAGTTTTTACCCAATACCAAAGCGCCCACGGGTGGAGTGCATTATCCACTGTTCTGATGATACAGATAAGCTGGTTTCACTACAAAGTGTCGACTCATGGAGAACTCTGCTCAGGGCAGCTCAGATACGAAATCATGCACCAGTTTTGAAACTGGCAAAAGACATTCCTGAGGGACAGATTCCAGCAATCTACTACCACAGAAAGTGTCGCAGTATCTTCACTATGAAGCAAATTCTTGATGGCCTCCTTGCAAAAGAAAAGAAAAGTTGTGTCTCTGCTGAAGGGAAACAATCTAAGAGAGTAGCTCAACATGCTCCAAGTACATCTAGGACTTATGATGCAGAGTGCATATTTTGTCAGAAAAACAGCAAATATTCCAAGAGACAGAATACGAGAGAAGTACTGGTGCAGTGTCGAGAACTGCGAGCTGATGCAAAGATCAGGAGTGCAGCCACAAAGAAAAGGGACAGCAGAATCCTTGCCATTGTGAGTAGAGACCTTGTAGCAGCTGAAGGGCACTACCACAGGTCATGCTATAGACTTTACACCAAAGAAGAGGTTTCCAAAGGAGAGGTTGCCAGCAATGAAGATGATGATGCTGCAGCCCAGTATGAAGCTGCTGTGAATAAGGCATACAATGAGCTGTTCCTCTTCATCAGGATGGAGCTTTTTGGCAATCCTCAGGTGATGACAATGACTGATCTCTCTTCTAGACTGGTAGCTTAAATGAACTCCCAAGGCATTGCCCAAGTCAAGTAATCAACCAAGAAGCACATAAGGCGAAACCTGGAGAGTGAGTTTGCTGGAGCCTTGCAGATATTCCCTGATGAGAAAGGAAAATTCCTCCTCTATCCCGATAACTTGTCCATGAGGGAACTTGCCAAAGAAAATCAGTCTCTCAAAAGGGAGCTGCAGACCCTGAAAAGTGTCAGTGCACAAGATGTTATAGCCAAAGCAGCCATCAAATTGAGAGCAGACATTAAAAGTCAAGATGTTCCTCAAACCTGGCCGCCTGAAGTCAAACCAGAAGCAGAATGTCCTACCATTCCAGAGTCGCTCATTATCTTCCTGTACTCTCTACTCACAGGCTCAAATGATCCTGATCATGCATCCCAGAGAGTGCAGTCCCTTCTGCAGTCATTTGGCCATGACATAGTATATGCAGTGACATGTGGAAATACCAAGCCTTCCAAGCACATTGTTCTGCCATTCAGTGTCAAATCGTTGACAGGAAATGTAGAGTTGATAAACATCCTCAACCGACTTGGTCACAGTGTGTCCTATTCACAGATGGAAGAGATCAACACTGCCCTGTGTCTCCAGAAACTCTCATCATCAGGGAGTGGCATTGCCCTTCCAGCTAACATCCATCCTGGCATATTCACAACTTTAGCCTGGGACAATATCGACCGTCTTGAAGAAACTGTCAGTGGTGAGGGAACATCTCACAGAGTCAATGGGATTGCTGTGCAAGCAAAGCCAGTCAACCCACTTCCTGTCCAACCCATGCCCACTGTTCCCAAAACAAAGAAGAGAAGCATTGATGGACCCCCACCAATGTTACCAACTTACAATGCTGGACAACGGGTAGGGCCACCACAAAGCAAAAAGTCAGATGCCGATACTGCAGCCAATACTAAGCTTGCCAGAGAGAAAAACCTTCTTTGGGTCCTAGCACGCATGTCACAACAAGAAGAACAGTCAGTCAGCAGCTGGACAGGCTTCAACATCCTGACTCGAGGAGAGATGACGGTCATCCCCGACAATATAGGCTATCTGGCTACCATCAATGCTCCAGCGACACAAATGTCTACTGTCAACGAGGTGCTTAACCAGTCACTGAGCATCATGCAGTGCTTAGGCCTGAGGAAGATTGTCTGTGTCTTTGACCAAGCCCTGTATGCGAAGGCTGTCGAGATCACATGGAAACACCATGACAAGTTCCATGATATCATCGTTAGGCTTGGGGTATTCCACACCATCTGCACACTGCTGGCAATAATAGGAAAGCGTTTCCAAGATGCTGGACTCAAAGACCTCTGCATTGAGTCCAGCATGATTGCAGAAGGCTCAATTGCTGGTGTTATGGATGGCCGCAAGTACAACAGGGCAGTGCGACTACACAAGCTCCTGTATGAGGCTCTCATGCGACTGACCTTGAATGGTTTCCTGTCCTGGTTGGAAGAAACTCACAGGAATGACATGGTTCACCTGAATGAGACACTGAAGACCATTGACAGCCTTGGGAAAGAAGTCTCACAACATGCTTTGAAGGAGGTCCTCGAGAACAGCTCTTGTACACGCATCATGGATCTATTTGAAGTCTACCGTGAGTTCCTTAGAGGTGGAAACGGCAGCCTCTCGAACTTCTGGATGTCCTATTTGGACATGGTTGAAATCTTGTTGGGGCTCATCCGAGCATCCAGAGAGGGAGACTGGATGCTACACTTGGCTAGCATTCGAGCAATGATCCCATGGTGCTTTGCTTATGACAGGATGAATTATGCACGCTACCTCCCCTACTACTACGCCCAGATGTCTGAGCTGCCCATCACACACCCAGATGTGTACACAGAATTCATGGAAGGAGGCTTCTCAGTCCAACTGGGCTCCACCAATCCCTTTGGCCGAATCCCTGTTGACCAAGCTATAGAAGAAACGGTGAACAAAGACACCCAAACAGCTGGAGGGACAAAGGGATTCAGCTTGAAGCCAGGAGCTGTGACCAAATATTATCTCACAGCTGAGTATAGAGGCATGTACCTCAGACAGCTGAGAGACCTGACAGGTCAAGGCAGGTGCAAATGGTCTCATCCAGATCTACAGAGTCCAAGGATCAAGAGAGATGAAGCAGATGTCCAGTCTCTCATGGACCTTATGGAGAATAACTGGCTCAATCCTATGTCCCCTGATGAGATTGATTTGGTTAGCCTCTCCACTGGCAACATGGCTCCACCTGATGTGACCATAGATCTCTTGAGAGCTCTTGAGAAAGGAGAAGAGGCCTACCAAGCATTCCAGCAAACAAGGTTAGATGCAGACCCACCACCTGTGAAATTCCACGACAAGATGACCAAGCAAATTCTGAAAACATTCTCCAATGTCAGCACAAAACAAGCTCATGGAAAGAAAGCACAGGATGTAGTTCTGAAGGCAGATAGAAACCTTTTCAGTCACATGATCCTGGTGGCTGAAAGCAGGAAGGTGAATCTGAAGGATGTCCTTGCCTACCCATTGGGCCCACTACCATGGGCACTGGCAAATGCTGATGGGTCCTTACGAAAAACAAACAGAGCTTGAAAAGAATGTATCTCCTGCAGAAGACATCCCAATCCCATCTACTTCCATCATTGATGGGATGAGCCTGGTCCAAAAAATGAATGGCAACAACAAAACCTTTGCACAGGTGGCAGAGTCAGCCTTGACCCAGGTCCTCCATGAGGGAGCACGGAGTGGGAGGATTGATGTTGTTTTTGATGTCTATCACCAGACTTCGATCAAAGATGCTGAACGACTGAACCGGGGTGGAGACATCACTCTCCAGTATAAGAATCTTTCAGGGGGACACCACGTCCAGCAGTGGAGAAAATTTCTGTGCAGTTCCTCCAACAAGACCAGTCTCATCAAGTTTCTGGTGGAAGAGTGGAAACTCCCACGATACAGAGCTATGCTGCATGGCAAGGTGTTGTACATGACCTGTGAGGAAACATGCTACAAGTTGACAGAAGATGGGTGTGAGGAAGCAGCAGAACTGCACTCCACACATGAAGAAGCTGACACCCGTCTGCTCCTGCATGCATTGCATGCAGCAAATGCGGGCTCAAAGTCAGTTATCATCACAGCTGAGGACACTGATGTCATGGTGCTTTGTCTTGGCTTCCAGAAGGACATCACCTGTCCCATCTACCAGAAGTGTGGGACTCAGAACCGCACACGGTTTGTCGACATCACCAAACTGGCAAGTTCACTTGGAGACAGCATCTGTGACAGCCTAATTGGCTTACATGCCTTCACAGGCTGCGACACTGTCAGTGCATTCGCTGGTCGAGGGAAGCTGAATGCCCTGAAGATAGTGAGAAAGCACACTTCCTGCCAAGAGACTTTTAGTCAACTGGGACAGACATGGAATGTGAGTGATGAGCTGTTCCAGAAAATTGAGCAGTTCACCTGTCGGATGTATGTTGCTAATAGCAGCACTGCTGAGGTGAACAAACTGCGTTGCCAGCTCTTCTGTACCAAAAGGGGAGAGGTTGAGTCCAGCCAGCTGCCACCATGTAGAGACTGTCTCTTTATGCATGTTCAACGAGCCAACTATCAGGCAGCAATATGGAAGTGCTGTCTGCAGGCTAACCCTGTGGTGCCAAGCCCTACTGAGTATGGATGGACAGACGATGAAGGCAAGCTGGCCATTTACTGGATGCGCTCCCCACCTGCACCAGATGTGGTCTTGGAAATGCTAACATGCAAGTGTGTGCATTCATGCAAAATGCCAAGCTGCATGTGCCTGTCAAATGGACTTCCATGCACAGACATGTGCAGGTTACAGACCTGCAGTAACCAAAAACAGCAGGATGGTCCACAACTGGACTTTGAACTTGGGGAGTCAGATGATGAGAGAAACGAGCAGTTTGATGAATGACAGTGTGATGATTCTGATGGTATTACTGTGGTAGTAGTCTATTGATGCACAGGATGTTGATTCTGGACTTGGTTACCCAGAGCTTGATAACAATAATGTAACCATATTCACATATACCCATTACCCTACCCATTACCATTACATATACCCACTAATGATATGGGACTACATGTATCATTGACTAAGTATATGTAAATGTCAATGTTGTTTAAAATATTAAAATAGTTCATTACCTCACTATGGTATTCCTTTTTATCATGTATTTTGATTGTGTATTTAAACAAATGTATAGAGACCAGTTTGTGACCTAACTGGCTTTGGTCTAGTTCTCATTTAAGGCTCACAATCACCTCACACAATGAAATAGTATGGGTATATTATACATTTTCTGAATCTTTACAGTCCTGTGAGTATTCCAGTTTTTGTGTTTTGTGTCCCTGATATTCCTAGATGCCACAGGGCTAAAAGAAAGTATATAGTTTAGGCGAACATTGCAGAAAGATGTGTGTTATTGACGGGTTGAAGAGCTCAAGTGACCTCTATATTTGTGAGAAATATCCACAACAGGGCTTGAATGAAAGCTAAGAAGGTCCCCTTTAAAATGATACCAAAGACAATATTATAGAACATTGAAAAATGTCCTGACCATGAGGCTAAACCAGGATATGCACCAGCGTCTAAAATGCAATTTAGTTTAGCGGGTGGTTAACTTCATGAGCTGATAACTGTGATACAGCTGCCACTCAGGAATGGTTATCATACCAAAATATCATCTACAGACATGGATCCTTTCAAAAATTATAAGTAAGTTTTGCCACCTTGAGTGTACCGAAATATCGTCTGGCCCATGGACTATATTGGGAATTGTGAAATATATTTCTGAACTACACGCAGTGCAAACTAATCCTCAAAAAAAAAAATTTTTTTTTAAAATCTGTAAACCTCAAAATAAAAGAAATCCTTTGCCTCCTGCAGGGGCTGCAGACATTTAAACTCGAACCTTTCAGCTGATGGGTGTTGATCTCTCGGTGGAGTCTGGGATTACTCTGGCAGGGCCTTAATCTGCTCTGCCCATGACATCCTCCGTTAGGCTGTTTTTAAGCTTTATTTACTATGTTGGTCGCTTAAGAACACACTAGTTACCTACAATGCCCTAGAAAAGGCAAAATACAGTGCCTTACAAAAGTATTCAACCCCCGTGACAGTCATCACTAATTTCTGGATTATAAAGGATACACATCTGTTCCTGAACAACATTATTTTTGTGAACCCAGAAGCTCTGACAGCGTGTTCCTAAAGCCAAAATAAGTTATGTTTCGCTGACTTTTTATTAATAAATTAAAAACTAAAATATAGTGCTTGCATAAGTATTCAACCGCTTCTGCTCTGAAAGCTCCAAGTTCACACAAATGACAAATTATTCCTAAAACAAATTGGACATAATTAGTGTGCCCCTGTAATATTAAAGTAACGGTCTCGTTTATGGGTATAAAAAGCACTGTGTGTAAAGTTCATTAGCCAGGCGTGAACTCCATCAGAAAATGAAGACAAAGGAGCATAACACTGAAGTAAGAGACAAAGTGATTAAAATGCAGAAGGAGGGAAAGGGACACAACACAATATCCAAGAGTTTGGATGTCCCGCGAAACACTGTTGTATCCACTGTCAGGAAGTGGAAGCTGTATCACACCACCCAGACGCTTTGTAGGACAGGCCGTCCCTCAAAGCTTAGTGTCCGAGCAAGACGTGGACTGGTGAGGAAAGCAGCCACAGATGATCCTGCAATCACTTCGAAGGAGCTCCAGGGTCAGTAGCTGAAACTGGAGTAAATGTGCATGAGTCAACCAAATCACAGGCTCTCCATACATCTGGCCTGTATGGGAGGGTGGCAAGAAAGAACTATGCATATGAAAGCACGCTTGGAGTTTGCTACCAAGCATGAGAGAGACCCAGTTAGGAAAGGTTTTGTGGTCAGATGAGACGAAAGTTGAGCTTTTTACCCAAAACTCAAAGCGTTATGTGTGGCGCAAACCTAACACTGCTCATGCCCTAAAAAACACCCTCCCTACAGTGAAGCATGGTGGCGGCAGCATAATGCTATGGGGTTGCTTTTCATCTGCAGGCACTGGGAACCTTGTTCAAATTGAGAGAAGAATGGATGGAGCTAAATACAGGGAAATATTGGAAGAAAACCTGTTGCAGTCTGCCATAAAACTGAAGTTTGGGAGAAGGTTCACCTTCCAGCAGGACAATGATCCTAAGCACAAGGCTAAAGCAACAATGGCATGGCTCAGCAACAAAAAGGTGAGCGTTTTGGAGGGGCAAAGTCAATGTCTGGACCTCAACCCCATTGAAAATCCCTGGCACAGACTGAAAATTGCAGTCCAGAGGCGCCGTCCCACCAACCTGCAAGACCTGTACAAATTCTGCCAAGAAGAATGGGCAAAAATTACTCCAGAAGAATGTACAAAGCTTGTACTTACTTACCCCAAGAGAACCACATTTGTTATTGCAGCAAAAGGGTACTCTACAAGGTATTGATATGTGGGGGTTGAATACTTATGCAAGCACTATATTTTAGTTTCTAATTTATTTACAAAGTCAGCTAAACATAACTTACTTTGGCTTCGGGAACATGTTGTTTGAGCTTGTGGGTTCACAAAAATGTTGTTCAGGAACAGGTGTGTATCTTTTATAATCCAGAAATTAGTCATGACTATCAAGGGAGCTGAATACGTTTGCAAGGCACCGTATTTCAGATTTCTATTTTTAATTCAGATTTCTATTTTTAAGTCAGATTTCTATTTTTAAGTGCTTTTACTGTATATATTGTGCTGTCTGTTTTCTTTTTACAGAGAGGTCTTAACTGTTGATTGTAAATTGTATATTACAAATTGGAATGCATGTGTACCTGTTGTACTTTGTTGTTTGCATATCTCGGAGCTCGTACCTTTTTTTCATTTCACTGCACTTGGGACTTGTACTTGTGTGTACGTGACAAATAAAACTTGAATCTATTTCCCAATGGGGCGGCGTCCGAGTGACGTCACAGCATCGCTGTCGCTATGGACGCGTCACAGGAAGTCAGACATGCGGAGCACGTTAGACAGTACAAGCATGGCTGTTTACAACACCAACTAACGTATATGCTGCCATATATCTGATATGAAATTACACAAAAAACGAAAACAATTCCAACAAACTGCTTACTTCTGATGTAGTCTAAAAGGGCTAAAAATAGCTCATGGACGCTGCCCCACTGCAGCGGAGACCAGCTCCTCAATCAAACCCAATTAAGAATTGAGACGATGCATATAAAGGCATTTAAACAATGAGGCAACAGCCAGAGGAAGCACGGTTAGAAAAGTAATGAGACAATAATCATTTCAAGATGAGAAAGGGGCATCAGCAAATAGATTTGCTGTAAAATTAGAGCATAATTTTTTGGTCCTCTGCTGTGCTTCCAGTCCGTGTAGCAGTCCACGGCCAGATGTACCAGCCGGTCTGACTGATGTTTTTATAGCCCCACACAGACTAGCCCCTAAACAACAGGGCAGCGGAGACATGGATCTGTGCCCTGGGCAACTTTTAGTGATGTAAGCGGATGAGCTCTTCCAATATTCCTACTGCATGAAACATCTAAACCTGAATTTACTACGAGTATTAACAATCATGTGATGTAAGGATTGTATGAAAGCTTGGGCAAGTGGATAAAAAAAAATTGCGCATCAACATTTTGGCATCTGAATATCCAGCCGAATAGAAGCTTGGCAAAAAGGGGGGGGGCGGGATTGTTCTGCTGCCAGCTTTGGCAATGAATTCAAATTAATTTCGAAATTGACAGTCATATCTGTCTGGAACAAAACAAGGTGTCACCGTGCCCAGATCGCCTTCTCAAACAGAATACTTACTCCAAATAGTATAAAGGGCATGAAATTACGTTTAAGCGACAGGTCAAGACGTGGTAGAAGAGCGCCGCTCAGTGGTAGATAATAGTCACTGCCACATGGTGTGCAAGATGGTGAATTCAACGGCATCGCCAGCACAATTAAAAGTGCAAGAGAAGCCCCACAGCAGTGTTTCTCAAATGGGGGTACGCGGACCCCTGGGGGTACGCGAGAAAAGTTCTCTTAATGTGTGAAAGTCTTTATCATAGTCATGAATAATTCATAAATGAATGTACCAATATAATAAATTCAATTAAATTTCATATCTTAAAGTTCAATAATCACCTTTCTGCAACATTGATGTGAACAATGGTGTTTCCAATAGCAGCGAGCGCAGTCACATTATCAGTAGGCTAACGTTACGTCGACTGGCGTCGTTCACTTTGAACCTTGGAATGAGAGTTTTCGAATTAACGTTAGCAAGCAAAGACAATGAATAGGTGGCTGAAACGTAGCAGCTGCAATGCAGCTGAACATCATGAGAAAACAGATGAAGAACCCACAAAAAAGAAAGAGAAAACGGACTCTAAAAAATATCGTCAGTATCAGGAAGAATCCAGTAGCGAATTCGGGGGGCAGTCTGGGAACCGCCACAGCCGGGACGCGAACCCGTGTCTCCCACTCCGCAAGCCACAACGTTTACCAGTCGACTAAATGGTACGAATTAGTAGTTAAAGACCAACGTGTCTATTTATTCATGCACGTTACAATACATTTCTATGGGCTTCACCTACATGAGCTCCAATCCTCCCCAGGCGTTGTGCTTTTTTTGGGGGGGGGGGGGGGATTAGCTCCATGAAGCCAGCCCACCTCCAACGACACCTCGTCACAAAGCATCCATGTCACTGGGTACACACGTTGTTGATCAAGCGGTGGAAAAACTCAAGGTCTGCGAATCATTTTCACTCCAGCTCGATGAGTCTACTGACGTGAGTGGACACGCGCAGCTAGGTGCTTTCGCGAGGTTTGTGGATATGGACGATATTTGTGAACGTGTCCTTTTTCTCTTTTTTTGTTGCAAGAGTTTAGGGGGGAATACAACTGGAGAAGACATTTGCAGCGTTGTTAATGCGTTCCTCTGCAAACGGCCTTGACTGGAAATCCTGCACCAGTGTGTGTACCGACGCGGCTGCGTCGATGGCAGGCCGTGTGAAAGGGCTCATTGCGCGGATTAGGAAGCAGAATCCCGACGTGCAGTGGACTCACAGCATCATACACAGGGCAGCATTGGCGTCCAAGAAAAAGCCCTGTGTTGCATGCCGTTTTAAACGACGCCGACAAGGCAATTAACGACATTAAGTCAAGGCCTCTTAATGCACGACTGTTTCGCAGACTGCGTGAAAACTGCTACATTGTAGCGAATTCGGGGGACAACGCAACCACAGAAAGTGCCGCGGCCGGGAAGCGAACCCGTATCGCCCGCACCGCAGGAGGCATCGCTAACCGCTCGTCTAAAGGGGCCGCGGCAGTTCCTGTGGTTACGTTGTCCCCCGAATTCGCTACAATATATTGTGATTATACCTGGTTCGTTGCTGCCACCTATAGGCGGACCAGGGTATTGATATTACGGGTGCCTCGGAGTGTCATGTGACCGTCGTTGTAGACTAAAACCACCGGCTGTCATGGCGGCAAGTTTCGAGCCCCTCTCCCGACCGATTTATGTTGTAACCCTAGCAGTGTAAGTTGGTCAATACTCTAGGGAAGGTACAACAAAACACATGGAATCTGAACACACACAATGGTTAGTACACACCGAGGTGCGCTGGCTCGTGTTAAGTGATATTAAATATAACCCGAGTGTATTTGTATTACTCTGTAACCAATGTATGCAACCAGAACAGAGGGTGAAGAAAGACACATTCATGTACATGAAATATATTGCATGCCTCGCACTGAATGTGGGTTGCCCTCCCCTGGGGCCTTGGGAGAGATACCGTGTCTGGTGCAAGGAGGGCCCCCGATAAGAGTTACAGGTCCAGACAGGATGAGCACTCCCTAAAGCTCAACCATGAAAGGGAGCATTGACCAAACATAGTGGACAGGAAAATAAGGGTCATGTGTGATGAATGAACAAGGGAGGTTTAGCATATAAAGAAGCTCACACACAAAGAAAGTCAGACACACACGACGGATTGGCAGTGTGTCTCCAGATCTGTACTCAATAAAATTATTTTAATCTCCTAAGACGTGGTGGCTGTTTTCTTCACATCAACGGACCCGGGGACGAGGAACACGAAGGTGATTCCCAACACTCGCCCGCGGGAGGACCTCAACAGGCCGTTTGAACTACGAGCTGAAGAGGTGCGCGTCTTTCTGTCGGACCATGGCTCTCCCCACATGCCAGGTTGTTTGAGGACGCCGACTGGCTTGCAAAGTTAGCGTGTCTTTCAGATATATTCACAAAGCTGAATGAACTTAATGTGTGTCTGCAAGGCAAGGACACTTACCATTCTGAACCTGTATGACAAGGTGGGGGGTTTTCTCAAGAAAGCAGAGCTGTGGAAAAGTTCATGTGCAGGGGGGGGATCTCACCTGCTTTCCTGGGGTAGACGCTTTCCTCTCCAATGAGGATGTGGAGAGCACCGGTGACGTCAATAATAGAGGGACACTTGGCCAACTTGACTTCTGATTTCAATTCCTACTTCCCCTGACATTGAGAAGAGCTCTGCACAGCTGGACTGGGCGAGAAATCAATTTCTCTCTTGTCTGAAAGCAACAGAAGCAAGCTTCCTGCCAGTCTGCAAGAAAACATCTAGGATGTTTTATGTGACTGTGGTCTACAGATGATGTTCGAGGGATGTACTCTCACAGTTTTGGGTGTGTGTGAAGAAGGAACACCCAGAGCTAGGAAAGAAAGCCTTGGAACAGTTGCTCCCATTTGGATCCACCTATCTGTGTGAAACATCATTTTCTACGACAGATAAAAACAAAGAAACAGACTGTCTGGAAAACACCTTAATCACTGCAGTTGCCTCTCTGCCACCCAGAATGACAAAACTCATCAGTGAAGTACAAGCCCACGTCTCACTAAATTGTAAGTAAATCTATATTTGTGCGACTCTTCCTCAATTGGCTTACCTGGTTAAATGAAGGTGACAAAAATATCTCAAACTGTGTGTGTGTGTGTAATGTGGGAATACATGGGAAATAGGTATTTGGATAGGGAGGGGGTGGGCTGGAGGGAAAAAGGTACACTGTGGTATATCAGTTGTTGAAATGTTACTGATGGGCTGTGCTTATTGTTCCAACTAACAGATGATATTGATGTAAATAAATTGTGTGTGGCTGTGGTATGTTATTTTTTCCTTCAATGGGATTACTTTAATGTACATGCTGTCTGAAATAGTTGTTACTGTTCACAATAAATATATTATAAAAAATAAAAACAATAACATTGCATATTATTTATTTATTCATTTTTTCTAAAAGTTTTGGGTTGGCCAAGGGGGTACTTGTTGAACAAAAATCTAAGAGGGGAGGGGGTACAGCAGCCAAAAAAGTTTTGAGAACCATTACCCTACAGTGTAATGCTGGGGAAATATAGTTACTATACACCATTGAAGAATACACAATTGTTGGAAATTTTGGAAACAATTTCAACCACGTATCTGGGAATTGAACAGGTGAATAAAAAATAAAATGAGGCTGGCTGAAACCATGGGACAAAGACAAGTATTTACAGATGCATATTTACAAGTATGTTTGAAGCTCAGCTACCCTAGAACAGAGATGGGGGGGCGGCTCTTTCCACTTGGGATAGTGGCCACAGGTTTTACAGAACCTCGCTCTGAATATTGCATAATAGGACAACAGTTGACAAATTGTCTAAAACAAGTACTCTGATAAATAAAAATCTCAGAACCTGTTAAAATAAAAATTTTGTGCTAGCTATACAAGTAGAGACCTTCCAATGGCTCCTACAAAACATTTGTACATAGACAGACAAGACTCAACAGATGTCAAAGAGAGTAAACTGCCCAGAATGTGCAGAATTTCCCCTCAGGGATGAATTAAGTATTCCGATTCACTTCAGCGCTTTTTTCAGTGGATGGAATACCCATTGCACGCTCTTTTCAGCATTCCCTTTTGGGTTGTTCCGCGTTTATGAAGCCTCTTCATCAATCTTGGGTGCAAGGTAGTATCTAACATGCCCCATGTCAGCAATCTTGTACTCCACCACTGTAAATTACAAAGAAAAATAGGTAAAATATAAATGCAGAATCTCTACATATGGGCAAGTTAAAATTAAATGTGTGACTATGTGGATCGGGTTTCTCTTATTAGCATTTGTCAGCACAAGTGGAACAGCTGCCCTTACCAAGGGGGATATCTGCAGACATGCTGAGGGTGACAGCCTCTGACAGTGCTGTGGCCTTAGTGAAGAGGTTCAGGTAGTTGAGGGAAAATATCAGCTGGGCAGGCTCATTCATCTCAATGGTCACCTGGAGATCAAGGAAGACAATGAATTTGTGACATCCTTGGAGCACAGCAGTGGAGACCATGTTGATAGTGGCAACGAGTATGCGTCTCCCCCCCCCCAAACAAACTCCTACGACACACTTCACCAATTTTGAACTGCTTGCTTTGGTAATAAATTCTGTATATCACTTGATGGCCCCAAGGAACAGTAAAAACTAAAGTGGTCTGTTTTATATCAAGTTTAGACTCACTGCTTCATCTTCCTTGTCCACATTGCTGGTCTGGGACAGCTTGATGTTCCCAGTGCCCAGCTCTCCACTGGCAGAGAACTTGACTCCGTCTTTGGCACAGGATATCATGACTGCGTCACTGATCTGGGACAGGTCACGGCAGATTCGGGCAAACTCCCGTGAGGGCATCTTCACCACACAACTGTATTCCTGCTCCTGGAAGGGCAGAGATGGGCAATTTGAGCATTGTGAAGCAATGTGGAGCCATTAGCATCGGTGAAAAAATATGTAGGCAATGCACAAATGTGACTGATCATTAGATTGGTTTGACAAATTCTTACTGGGATTCCAAGCTGCTCCACATCTAGGTCCATCAGCTTCATCTCATAGTCCGAGACTTTCTCCTGGTCTAAAATAAAAACAGATGATCATCATCTAGACCCAGTTTTAAAAAAACGTCAGCATGAGTCCAGTTGTGACTTGACGCCGTGCCCCCCCTCCCATGTTGTGATTCCTCTAAGTAAAACAATTCAACAATTAACTTTTATAAATAACAAACATGACTCACTGACTGTCTCAAACACAAGGGTAAGTGTATCTGCATTGTCCTCTGCTCTGAGGGTGATGATATCTTCGTTCCCTGCACATTTCAAGATTTTTGACATACTGTGTGGGAGAGAAAAAAAAATCAAATGATTACAGATAGCAGGTAGAATATGCAAGCTATAAGTATTGTTGCGAATTCGGGGGACAACGTAACCACAGGAAGTGACGCGGCCGGGAAGCGAACCCATTTCGCCCGCACCGCAGGACACATCGCTAACCGCTCGACCAAAGCGGCCAGCGTGTCTTCTTTTCTATGCACGTTACACTATAAACATTTACAAGACCAACTTTAATTTCATGATAGCCCTTGGTTGAATACAGCACTCCCAAAAACAAGATACAGTTCTTATTAACAAGATAAAGTTCATATTTTCTCCTTTGGTTTGGGCTGCGAGATCAGATTTATCAAGCCACCCAAAACATCCCGAGCGGGTACATTATGAGCGCCGTTAAGTAGCAGCGGAAGTAAAAGTTCCCGGGTTGAATATTTCCCGCCAGCGAATCTGGCGCTCAAATGACGTCACTGGGTAATTTCATAAAAGCGCGCCACGCGCGATAAAGGAGCAGCTATCGCAGCGGCACATCTTATGATATTCGATGTTACACGTTAATCTATGTGAGTAACACGACCATTTGTTAGCCTGACGTACATCGATCTTAAACGGCACCAAACTAACTTCAGGGCTTGGTCTGCGAAACGTCAGACATCGAAGGGTAGACATCACGTCTGGGCAACCGGGCCACCTGTCGGCTTTCCGCTGCCACTCTCTTACTCTAAAGCCGGTGAGATACGAGATAAGACCAACAGCGGAGCAAGTATTTACACAAAAGTGCACCCCCACCCCAATATGCGTCTTTTCACTCGCTGACGCCCAACAAATAAGTTGCGTCAGCTGAATCTGACAGCAAGCCCACGGTAGAGATGACGCCTTATCCTAGCCAGGTTTAGCTGCAACAACCAGGCCGGCTCGTCCGCCGAGCCGGGTCACACATACGAACTGCTTTAGATCACAGTCCGTTTTAACGACCGACCCTCACCTCGACTCACACGCGGTTGACAAGAGAAAACCATGTCCCCGATACCTACACGCAACCGGCGTATTCCTCACCTGCCGAGGTTAATTCCCATAGCCAGGTTTCTGTCGCAGCGGTAGGAGTCGAACCCATCGCTGCGGAGCGTGAGCTGCACCAGAGCCACGTGAGAGGAGTCCATGCTCTGCAGGGAGATGCTGGACGAGCTGACGTCCCAACACGCTTCTGTGATCAGGTCTTTCAAAGCCTCCAGCACTTTCTTCAAGATGGAGCCCTGGATCAAGCGAGCCTCAAACATGACGTCGGGTTCAAATAATCGTTTTGAGAGAGGAAAGAAAAAGAAAATCTAGGCGTTGCGGGATCCCGTTAGAGGCTTGTGCAGCAGGTCAGAGCTAAAGGTTTTGGTCCGAATCGCGGTGCGGCCGAAACGGGACGCCCGACGCTGTTTACAGGAAGCGGAGTACTGCGAGAGCGCGCCAACGCGAAGTTTTAATGGAGTCGTCGTCGTCTTCTTCTTCGTCTTTTAGGTTTATTAGCGGTTGGCAAACAACGATTTGGCTCATTACCGCCACCAGCTGGAATGGAGAGTGGACCAAAATATATCTGTTAAAAAAAAACCCCTCATATTTTCATTCATTATCCAAACCGCTTATCCCTACTCACGGTCGCGGGGATGCTGGAGCCTTTCCCGGCAGTCACTGGGCGGCAGGTGGAGAGACACCCTGGACAGGCTGCCAGACCATCACAGGGCAGCCCCCCCCCCACCCATGGCAGCAACCCCCCCCCCACACACTCACACCGAGGGACAATTTAGAACGGCCGAGTCACCTGACCTACATGTCTTTGGACTGTGGGAGGAAACCGGAGCACCCGGAGGAAACCCACGCAGACACGGGGAGAGCATGCAAACTCCACACAGAGGACACATGTAACGTACATGTAACGTGTAAGGTGTAACAGAATCCACCAAATTGGAGGACTTGACGTGATGTGACCATAACGCCGACCCGGTCTGGTTTCCATCCTTCTCCATGTTGTTCTTTACTTTTTGTGGCCTTGACAACATCCATGTTGTTTGGCAGCCGCATACATTCTTCTTCGTTGATCCAATTTGAAGGCACTACTTCCGCTTCATTTGTTTTATCAAAAATAACAATGTGATACATTTGTCTATTGATAATGACAAAAAAAGACTCAAATTTAGTTTAACATGTCTGTAAGAACTGACAACTTGAGAACAATATGAGGAGAGACTTATCATTCACCAAATAGATTACTTAAAAAAAGGTGATGGCAGGAGCAAAAGGTACAACGGTGATCTCAACTTGAACAAGAGTTCATGCGCAAATGCATACTGCAAAGAATATGCACTCATATCTTCTCAATTAAACTAATTATTTTGCAGGTTTCTGAGAGGGACTAAACACCTCTCTCAGAAGCTTCTGCACACCTTCTCCAGAAACTTCCACAACACCCAGAAATATCCTTGCTGCATCTACAATTAAGTCACTTCTCTAAGATTTTTTTTCCCTTTTCCTGTAGTACAGTTAATGCACATTGCCAAAAATTTAATCTGGTCCTTACAACAGCAAAACTCAGCATGCTTCCTTCATTCTTCTCCTTAGCTTCTTGTCTGGCATCATTTTTGTTTCTCTCCATTCACCTAGCAGCTTCAGCATACAGCAATTCCTTCTCTGCTCTCATCTTATTCGCTTTATTTTCCCTAATTCGTTTTGGACACTGTGCTGAGCCTGTATCATTATGTCACTTGCAGTGCAGGCACCTTGCTTGTGCATTCTCAACTTTACAGTCGTCCACATTGGAGTTATCCTTCCCACAATCCCACATCTCCCACATCCTCTGACTCCATTACATAGTACAGTTGCAACATGCCTATATTCTTGCCAACAAAACAACTGAGAGGAACTCTCTCATATGGCCTCACCCTCCAACTCACATATTCAAGGCACACTCTTTCAGGCAATTCCCATTCCAAAGTCAAACAGACAGACTTACTGTCCTCCTTCCTCCCTTCACAGAATCTAGTCATTCTTCTTGCCTCTCACACACCTGCAACATCCCGAAATGACTCAGCCTCTACTGACAGTGGCCCGCCACTCATCACTCCCTTCTTCTTGGCTCTTAATCCGAGTGGGAAGCAAGTCACACAGAGGTACCTTCTAAATACCTTGATCTTAAGGGCTCTGTCTCTCTGACGCTTTGATATACAATCAATGATAACTATTCCACTTCTAAAATAATAATAATAATAATTTTATTCATATAGCACTCCTCTTCATGTGTGGCATGACCGGGGCA
This sequence comes from Lampris incognitus, assembly GCF_029633865.1. Classification (NCBI taxonomy): domain Eukaryota; kingdom Metazoa; phylum Chordata; class Actinopteri; order Lampriformes; family Lampridae; genus Lampris; species Lampris incognitus. The sequence continues at coordinate 50,463 of NW_026611256.1, forward strand.
TGGCCCAGCTGTCTCAGGTAGATCTGGCGATGTCGGCCAGGTTCTGAAAACTTCCAACCTGGTAAGTTCCCCGTCCAGATGATGAAGGCAATGATGACAGCAACATTCACCATGTTCATAAACAGCACCAGCCACCCTCTGTTTATTTTTCTTCTGGGTGTGAATATTTTGGCTAGATGATCCAGATGATCCACACTGCTTTTTGTTGCATTGTAGTGTAGTATGATCTCTGGTTTGTGCTTCTCGCCTTCAACTTTCGTGTCATGGTGCATTGACGACAGCATCAGTACCGCTTTTCCTTTTGCCGGCACATATGACCCCACAATTAGCTACCCATGAAAGCTAAACCGTGAACTTTTGACCTCTATATCATTGTTAGCCTTCATCTTCTCTGGGGTATGAGGCTTGTTTGACTTGATAGTGCCAACATATGTCGGTCCATCCTCTTCAGCTAATGGAACGGATGGAAAGAAATTATCGGCTCTGACATTTTTGCACCAAGACCCCACAAGCTCTTTGACCACAAAGGCCCCTTGACCTAATTATCATTGCTGTCCATGTTTTCTGCCAAGGTATACCTCAACTTTGAGAGGGTAGCTGGTTTCTGCATCACAATTCCACCAGATCTTTATTCCATATTTGTCAAGCTTGGCTGGGTTGTATGGTCAGAAACTGCACTTGCCTCTGAAACCAACAAGTTGATCATCCACACGTCTGTGCCTGGAATGAGGAACTTTGAGAGCTGGGCTACAAACATGGTCCATATACCTCTGAAAGGGGCAAGATTGTCTGTTGCCATTTGCTCTCCCCTTGTTGATTTATAGTCAAACTTCATGTCTCTCACTGTGTTGGTATCATGTTCTGGACATAGTTGCAGTAAACACAGGTTTCCAGTCAGTCTCTGACCAGAGGGGAATCTACAGGCTCACTTGGTTGATTTCTGATGATGTAAGCTACACGTCTTCACCGTGCTGGTGCAGGTTTTTTTCCCCTCCACACTGTCCCATTTTTGGTGTAATATAGTCTGTCATTGGCTTTGCCTCTAGCTCCATCTGCTTCTTTAACTCTATGCCATGATTTCACCCACATGCATTGCTTATAGCTCTGCCCTTACCCCTAGCCCTGGCTCAACTCACTGAACCTGTAAACCAGGGGTGGGCAATCTTATCCAGAAAGGGCCAGCGTGGGTGAAGGTTTTTGTTCCAACCAAGCAGTTACACACCTGATCCCACTAATCAACCAGTAGAGTCTTTGCTGAGGAACTTGATCAGGAGACACAGGTGTGCAATTGCTTGGTTGGAGCAAAAACCTTCACTCACACCGGCCCTTTCTGGATAAGATTGTCCATCCCTGCTCTAGCCCTTCCCCTTTCTTGTCTCCGTTCAACCAGTGGTAGCTTAGTGGTATTGATGTGCAGTGTTGAGGGTCCTGTAGTGTCAGAGTCAGCCTCGGTGGCCCCTGCAGTATCAGGGTGAGCTTCAGGTGCATTTTTAGTGTCACACAAGCCTCTGAATCATGGTCCTCATAATTAATCCCTGAATCACCACTCTCCTCAGAGGTCTCCTCATTTAGAATTTGTCTCAAAACTTCAGCAACGCTAAATCTGGCCAGTCTTTATCGGTTTGCCATTGTTGCCTAAAAAACAAACACTGATGTCATCCAAAACCATATTATAGAGATATATTCTAGATTTATTACAGCCAAACACACCTTGGAGCTCTGAGAAACAGAGGAAACTTCCTCAAATCCTTCTCCTTGCATACTGCTCCTTCTCGCCCTCTCCTTCTACAGCCTCAAAACCCTTTTTTTCCATTTGTGCCCCCCCCCCCAACACTCACACCATGTCCCGATCATGCTCTGACTTCATGTCAATCATATGCATGACACGCTATTTTACGGTCTTATCTCGTATAATAGAGCATAAACATTTAATTTGATAGTCATAAAACATTTTATTATGAAATTATGTATTCTATTTCTGACTTTGAACATCAGCTTATCTTAGGAAGAGCAGTATTTAGGGTTGTTGATGGAGCACATGACGAAATCTGTGTCTGCCTCCTTCAAAATGACTGACAGAGTGCCCCCAAACCGAATAACTTTGAAGAGCAAAGTACAAACATTACGCGGTTCAAGAAGTACAAAGGACTGATTATCAAGAGATACAGGGATAACGAAAAGTTGTGTTAACTGTTAAAGTTTTACTTATCTCCAAACATAGATAAAAGTGCTCAAGAAATGAGGAGTGGAATATTAAGACAGATGTAGGGGGAAAAAATGCATTCAAGCTTTTTTTTCCTACATCTATCTTAATATATATATATATATATATATATATATATAAAACCTTGTTAAAAGAAACACTCAGCAGTAGGGAAAGTGCTCATCGAATAAGGAGCAAAATAATTCGGTGAGTCAAGTAAATTCTTTGAGACAAGACAAGCCTGTTTCATGCCATAAGCAATCATCAGCTGTCAATAAAGCTACACGGGACACAACACACCGTTTACTGCCTCGTCATGCACATCACGTGCACAACGGCCAATGGGGGAAGGGAGAGGTGCAACGTTCAAAATTTCAAAAACACGTGATCGCTAATGGGGAGGGGGTATTTGTCTATTGTCATGATTTATTTATAATTACAAAATAGGTGCTTGTGTCCATGTCTGCAATTGCTGGCCAATTCATTCCTGTTATTCAGTGTGGACATTTCTGGTTTGCAAATGATAAAATATTCTTCAGTGAGACATAGGTTGCACATTTTACTACTGGTTGAATATGCTTTGTTCTTTGAGAGGGTTTTCCAGGTGGTTGAATAATTAATGTTTCTGTCCGCCAATGACCAAATATAAGGGCTTAAAGATGTTACACTCTTTAAACGGTTGTTTCTAAAGCTACACGTGTGCATTAAACCTCTTTTTGAGTGTTCCCTGTGTTAGACCGACGTATGTCTCTATGGTGCCGTTATCATCTCTCATCACCATAGCGTAGGTAGTTGCAGTTGGGGGAGTCCGGTTCTGATGAAGGTGTCATTGATTTGTTCATGAGTCTTGTGTTGTGGGACGATATTATTTGTTGAATGTTAGGCATGGTGTTCCTATTGAATATCTTCCTCAGTTGATGGTCCGGGGTAAAGCACTTATCCAAAAGTTAAAAAAAGCTGCTTACCAATGTTTGTGGCCCGTGTAGCTTTCTTGACCGCTGATGATTGCTTATGGCATTAAACAGGCTTGTACTGTCTCATAAAGAATTTACTTGACTCACTGGATTTTATATATATATACATATATTCTTTTGTCATATTTTTAGTTATATTTTTTTCCCTTTTTGTAATGTATAGTAGCTGAATTAACAAGAGTAGGCGAGAAGGGGTAGGAAAAAATAAGTGTATACTCCTCCTACTCCTTTTCGAACATGTAACAAATAATCTGATGTATGTGGAGATCTGTTCGCCGAGTTTGATGTGTGGATTTGTCGATCACTTTTGATTACTGGCAATGGATTATCTGTATGTTATATTCTGCTTGTTTACATGTTAGATAAATCATTCATTCATGGGCCATACAAATAAACTGACATTTGCAACTCTTAGCTCAGATTTTTAGAAAATATAAATGACCTCCTGCCCTTTTCTCTGCCCTGATGTATAATGATGTCATACATGTGAGCTTTGGCAAGGCAGTTTGTTGGACTGAGAGAACACCGGACTTTGCAAACATCTTTTATTTATTACCGTGCTTGATCTGTCTGACACACACCATTTTGTCACAAAAAAGGATGGCATTTCTTCTAATTGACCCTGAGTAAATATACAGGCCACTCAAGTTTCAGGATAAGGACTCTTGATGCCTGGTATGGATGGGACGGATATTACCAATCTTGGAAAAAACAAAACTTAGACAACATTCTCAAATAATATTGTTGATCTGGGGCATTAGGGAATGTAGAGTTAAAATGCTGCAAACTTTGCACTGCATGTGTTGATCATGATGTCATCTCTACTAGTTGGACAGCTGTGCAATTGGTGTTGGGGTATAAGCACAGTATAGTGCAGGAGCCATTCTATTTAAACAAGTTGTATAATGATAGTGATTGTATAATAGAGAGGAGACAGAGATAGGAAGTGCATGCCTCCTTAGTGAGCATTAGATAGGATGTAGTTTGTTGCCATGGCAAGGATAGGGGCTCCTGTTGGCACACCGGGGAAAGGACCACTGGACCCAGCAATGTCAACATGGGAGTATGGCAGGGGCTTGTCAGAATCCACACCATGCTGTATCAGCAATACAGGGAGGGCAAGAAGACAAATTACCACTGACCAGTTGCACTTTGCCATAATCATACCGTACACATAATACACAGGTTATATCTTACGTTTACCTTGTCGAGCCCCGAGGCCATGATAAGGAAAGCTGCTGGGGTCTGATGTCCTCGAGGAGTGGCAGTGGATGGCAGGTTGTTGCACTGAAGAATGTCCTCGTACTCAGACTTCCCCTTATGGAACTCGTAGTCCTCACGCCTAATACTGGAAATCTCAAACATGTCCCCCAACACCTCGCCAGCTGCACAGATAGGAGAAGACAAAAGGACCGTGTGTTAGCGCAAGGACTGATACCCATCTGTTGACAGTTGTACCGAACACTGGCTTACAAGGACAATGGGTGTTTGCAACAGATTCAAATGGTGCTCTATATCATTAATCTGTTTTCTTTTCACCTTTCTGCCACTGAGTGGCGTTTCCTGTGCTATGGGCCGGTCCATTATCCATGATAATCTGCAAAAAGATAAATTAAAAAAATCTCAGCAGAGCATAGCACTGAACTGTTGACCATCTATTGTTTGATTATTTAAATCATGCGAGTGTTCGATCTACACTAGTGTTTGTAATGCAGCAGTCCTTACGGAGTAGTTGGGTCCCATGGCTCTGATAGCATGGCCAGTCAGTGTAGCAATAGTAAACAGCTGGGGGGAAACCTCTTCTACTGCCTACAGAGAAAGAAAAGATACAATTATTGTTACTACCATCATTAAAATAATATCAAAATGACAGCTTTACAATTTACATCGTTTCATATACGATTCAGGGCAAACCAAAGACTCAGAAAAAGGGTCACACAACAAGAGGACAGTTGCAAAAACAAAGACGCACTATCAGGAGTGCAGGGGGGACCCTGGCTATGTTAGGGCACACTAGGTTGAGGTGTTAAAGATGGGGAAACTAGTTAGATGGTAACATAGGTTGGATATCTGTGTAAAAAGTGAAGGGTGTGTATGAATGTGGCGTTATGACAGGATGATCTTACCTTCTCCTTCATCTCACAGAGCAGGTCCACCATAACCATACGGCCCTCAGCATCAGTGTTTCCCACCCTCACCCTGCGACCCGCACGGGACACCACCAGCTCATCGGCAACATAGCAGTCTGAGAACACACACACACACAAACACACACACACACACACACACACACACTTATTTCAATGTCCCAAGTTATATGAGAAAGACCCTCTAACAGAGGGAGGGAAAAACAGACACTGAAAATGTAAAAGAGTGATTGACACTGACCTGCCCCCACACTGTTCCTCACCATTGCCATAGAGCCAACAACTTTTAGGTGGCTTGGCTTCAACTTGGCTAGAATCTTTAAAAGAAAGGGAAGGCAGAGAAACAATGGAGGGTTATTGCAAATCCTGAGTGTAATTGCGAGTTCGGGTTCTAGTGGCGAAGTCCCTTAAAGAACAACTTGGTGGTTCTTACATTCCCTCCAAGGGACACTGCCTTCAGCCCAAGCAGAACCAAAGGGTGAAGTACTCGTTTCTCTCATGAGAGCAAATGAGTTGCAGTGTATATTCAAAGTCATCATCGAAACTGATCCCTTTATTTCAAAATTAAGGGACATTTTTAAGTGTTTTCGTATTTAAATCCAGTTGTAGATGTCAGCCTTTGAATTTGTTTTGAAAGAAATGAGCCGTACAAACACAAAGAGAGCATCACATCAAGTATATATACATATATATAAAAAAAAGACACTTGTCAATCAAGTCCTGAAGGGAATGTTTAACCTGGAAGAAGCCGGCAACGGCAGCAGCTCCACATTTGTCCCTGTGCATTCCAGCCATGACGCCTCCAGCCTTGATGTCTGCTCCACCAGTGTCGTAAGTGATACCCTGGAAACAAACATATGCACAAGCCATCATCGCTGAAGTTTGTTAAGCAAAGATGATCTCTGATGTCCGTGGTTCCACAACCCGCTATTTCAAACCTGCTTTTAAAAAAAAAATGCTTTAAATCCATCCCCACAATTCAGCACACCGTTGGAGCACAAACAATCTGACAGCGTTAAGTTTTTCATATCACATCTTCTGGATGTATGAACATTTAATTTTTAGTTTTTTAAAATACTGAGCAGATATTCTTGGCCACGCAGGAGAAAGGAGGTAAAAACCTACAATTTCCCGCTGCATAAGTATTTAGGCTTGTTCTTACTGCAGTATTATTGCAGAGTATGAATATGAAATTAGGCATGTCAGCAGAGGTTTTTTGGGGTGAGGAACTATTTTGACAGATATGAGATTTGACTGGGGAATGGGTGAAATTGTAATAACACCAGAGGTCTACAACCTCTTTTGCTGCCCAGTTACATGACTTCAAATGTGGCCCTATTGGCGACCTGGAAGAATTGGGAAAAACTACAATTTTGTGCTTGATTGCAGGATGCAGTAAAGTGGGCCTGCATGAACACTGTAGTTTTAATGGTATTGCACTATTATTGGAAGACTTGCATATGAAATTGAGTATGTTACCTACCAGAGGGGTAGGAGAGCAAACCCCCGTGATCCAAGACTGACAAAGCACAGCTTAGACTAATGAAAGCAGAACTGATTCTTACCGCAGCGCTGAGCCTGACAGGCTGAGTCTGAGATGTTCTAAAATGGCTGCCGTACTTGTGGTTTAACAGCAGGGTTGTCAAGTGTTAGAGGAATGTCGTAGCTTACCTTCCCAACCAGCATCAGAGTGGTTTGAATGGGTCCCTCCCCACAGTACTGGAGCTTGATGACTCTTCCTTGGTGGCGAGGTATAGCTATATGAGGAAAAAAAAAACCACCACCACCATATAGGTATTACGAGCGGGTCTTTCCCACACTGGCATTCCTAGTACATCTTTTCAGTCATCTAAGTAGATGCAGAGAACTAGTTGTGGCTGAGAGTGGAAAGGGTTTTTTCTCCCCAGTGGTTGGGGGGGGGGGGTCTTACTGTTGGCACAGCGGTTGACTGCAGCCAGGCAGGGGTACTCGCGCTCCAGGGCCTTCACATCACTCAAAACTTCCACCTAAGGGAGTCAGCACAGAAAATTTCTCAGTGTATTGATGACTTAACTCTGCAAAAGAGATCTAGCAGAATACCATGCAACTCTTCACTTGCATACTACATACTGTATTCTAGCTCACCATTTGCCAGTGTAATCACATCTATTCACTTTCCCTTTTTCTGTTTGACAACATACTTGATTAGAATGCCTACTGTCGTGAAGGGATTAATTGGATTCTCTATGTTAAGTTTACAACAGTTTAAGGTCACCTGCACAAGGCTGTCTCTGAAGAGGTTTTGCACATACTCAGCCACGCGGGGGGCAGCCATACGCTCAGGATCTGAACCACCAATATCACGGCACACCAGCCTGAGAGAAAGGAGGATGGGTGAGAGCAAGCAAGAAACAAAGCGAAAAATCTCAAGTGAGGAATGGACGGTTACATTTACCTGCCACTCTCCAGAGCACTCGCCATATCCACCAATCTCTGTCCCAGGGGCTCATGTGGTACCCACAGCCCAAGAACGCACACCTTGTATTGAGTGGGTTTCACCTTGGCCTCCCTAACTTCAATTGGCTTTAGTGACAGGGCCACAAAATGATATTTTGTCAAGAATATACATCCACTTACTCTTCATCTAGAGAATAAGTTGGGGTTAGGGTTTGATATGTCTTTTAGCTGCTGTCTCAAAAAGCGGCGCTCACCATGTAGAGAGCTTGAAGGGCACCCAGGGCGGCCACCAGGGTGTTCTTCTCATAGTTGCTGTGAGACGGGCAGATGAGCAAGGGGCGCTGCATACCCGCTTTCAAGGCCCTGAGGATATCAGTCAGAATCATGTTTATTGTTATTAATATACAGAGATGAGTGAGACATCACAGAAACCTAGAGTGAGCCAGTAAAACTCATCCACTGTTTTCCTTTTGAACAAAAACTGACCGATTAACGCCATTTACAGCAGCATCACTGAAACGCCTGACATCGTCATAGTCACGATTCACCGGGCCAGTGGAGGCATACACCAGTCGGTTGCCAGGGAGACCAGGGACCTTTAGGACCACCACCTCCTCCCCCAGGCCATTGTCCACCTAGGGAGAGAGAGGGAGAGAAAAACAGAAAGAGCAAGAAAACTTTAAGTGTGCGTAAGACAGTAACAGAGGGAATACAGGTACAGAACAAGCGACATGGACAGATTAAAAGGAAAGTCATACTGAGCTGTAGTCCTGTAGAGGTGCTTTGAGACTCTCCAGCTCAATGGGCAGTGTTTCATAGCTCTGGGTCACCAGGACAACGCCATC